>NC_079147.1:122022532-122322532 GCF_945859685.1 Eupeodes corollae
TTTAAGATTGAATTAATAAAAATGAATTTAAAAAAAAAAAAACAATTTTTAGGTGAGTATAATAATTAACAAAATGTTCGTCTTTGGGGTTCTGAGAATCCTCAAGTAATTTAAGAGAGGCTATTACATCCACACATTGTTACTGTTTGGTGTGCTCTTTGGTCCGGAGGTGTGATTGGATCTAACTTCCGACGATTCGGAGCGTTATGGTCATATGATAATCGACTTTTTTGCCTGCTATTGAAGAATACGACTTGAAAAATATGTGGTTCAAACAATACGGTGGCCACCAAGATCATGCGATTTGACACCGCTGGAATTCGTTTGTGTTATAGGGGTTTTAGTTGAAAAATCCATTGTAAAAAGCTTTAAATCTGTCAAGCAAAACGTCTTGGACACACTTTTTTGAAATCATGGCATTTTACTAACTTTTTGATATATCAATTATGGTAATCATTTCGACTTTAAAATCGGATAAATAAAAAAATAAATAAATTGGGTGGCGCAACAGTCCGTTGAGAACTAGGGCCTAGGGACTTACAATTCTTAACCACTTCTGTGTGCGAGTAATGTTGTCAGGACTGGAAGGGACCTATAGTTTATATGCCGAATCCGTGCTTTGAGAAGGCACTTTTTCATGACAAGAGTTACTCTGTAAGAATATGTTAATTCCTCGCAAGAGGCAGTACCCGTGAAAAGACTTTAGATGGCATAGGCAGGGATCGAACCCAAGACCTCTGGCATGACAGTCCAACACACTTTTTTTTTTTCAAATTAATTTTTATTTATTCAATCTTAAACCTATCTTAAAGCTAGACAAAAATTCATAAAACTAGCCTAATTATCCATAACTTACAACTAACTTAATGGTCCCATACGGACACTTTAAGTTAAACTATCAGTCCAACGCACTAACCATCATGCCACAGGCACTACAAAAAAAAAATCGGATAAATACTAGTTTTAAAACGGTAACCCTCGACAAGGGCTGGAAAAAAAAACTGCTAGTCAGTTGAATTTGATATAATGATGCAAATGTATATCTATCTGCACATTCAATTGAAGACATTTTTGTTACCACTCACAAAATTAGCTGATAGCTCTTAGACTATAAGACTCATTGTATTAATCTTTTGAGCATTTGGCTACTTACCATGTCATTAAGGATTTAAGATATTTTCGAGTAAATGTTTCACAATTTTTGTATTGGTTTTAATTTAGATGTAAAGATAAGTAAAGGAATAAGAACAATAAGTTTCAAAGGCAAATTTTAGTTATACACAAATAAAGTACTTGTTGAAAAAAAGTTGTATTATTGTTTTGTTTGTTATTTTTCTTGGGAAGACTAGAAAAATAAATTGTTGTTTTTATGATAAGTGCCAAGAAAATATAAGTTTTTCAGACTTTTAATGTTGCAGAGTCTTGAGAAGAATGATGATCTTGCTTGAGAGATTTCTTCTCTTAAAGATGTTTGTATTTATAGTGGGATATCTTAGGTTGAGTCAAATATAACTTTGGAATATTGCCAATGAAAATTGGATTTAAGGACTTAATTCGTTACGCCAATGATTTCCAATCGTCAGAAAAATTAAATTAATATTCAATGGAGCCTTCATCGTTATACTCTAAAGCATGGATCTGATTCACTGTGTGATCTCCATTTTTCCTATTTTATTGAACATATAAATTTTAATGAAGAATACTTTTATAAATATTAAAAATTCAAAAAATTCACATTGCAAGGAAAGCGATGGATTCGAGCTTTTTCACAAATGTGAACAAACCCAATAGTATACTAGCTCGCAACGTTTTCGAGCGAGAATTTTTAGGTCAGTTAATTTTTCGAGATGTTGTCTTTCTTGCTCTTTCGATTAGAGGCTAGGCTATCTAGCTAGCAGTAGCGGTTGTGTTTGTTAGTGCGCATTCTACCTGTGCAGGTGATAATTTTGAATTTTAAAAGATTTTTTAAAGCTTCATTTTCAATTTTCCACATATAAATAGGTCTCCTAATTATACATTTGTTATTGCCAGACATTTTTACGATTGTTAATTCAGTGGCCCCGAGGCAGAACCGCTATAGTCTGTTTTTAACATTTTTCAGGAGAGCAGTTTGAAGTTTTAAGAAAAAGTTCGCAATTACAAATTGAAGTTATTGGATCGTCTGACAGTGTTGAAACTATTATGGATTTAAAGATATTAAACCATTCTTTTGATCCAAAATTTAAAAACAAATCAAACATTGAAATTAAAAGCGTGGGAAGCAAAAGAAGCAGTTTAGTTATTTTGCCTCGGGAGAAATGTTCATACAAAATATCTTAAGTCGAGTTAAGCTGTTTTTCCTCGAAGTAAATTGAATTTTTAGTTTGCCAAAGTCGACTTAAGTTGTTTGTCCCTAATTTAATAAGACATTTTGCTCCGCGTAACTCGACTTTAGTTGTTATTCCATAACTATATTGAGTGAGATATGGCAACAAAATTTGAGATAAGATTTTCAAACGTTTGAAATCAAAGATACAATCTTGTTTTTGTATTCGAAAAGACACCAATTTATTAAAAAATATCTTACACAATATTGAATAATAACAATAAATATTACATCAAGATAAAACCATTGAAAAACATAAAATTAACAAAACAAAAAACAACAAAAAAGGTAGAATTCACATTTCGCAATTTTTTTTATTAACGTAATAAAATTGAAAATCTTTACAAATGTTGAGATCATAAATAGTTTCTTAAAAAAAAAAGGTATTACATTTTTTAAGTTTTGCAAATAATAGCAATAGTAATAGTATGGAATAAGGTGAATATAGAAAAATAGCTTTAATTTTCATCATCTTTACTTTCTGAATCACGATGTGTGTTTAGTGCACTTGAAGTTGTGCGAAGGCTTCGGTAAAACTCATGAAATTCGGGATTAATATATTGCGTCAATTCCATAAGATCCTTCTTTTTTTCGGCAGATATATTTGGTACATCTTTAATAACTTTAAGCTCGCTTAGTGAAAAAGTAGAAGATCCTCTTTTTGCCAATGATAATATTTTGTTCTTCTGGATTCAAAGTCATTTTATAAAATATTTTTTTACTGTCACTGGTGTATCGAATCCATCTCACGGTGTTCCAAACAAATTGTTCTCCTTCTAAATTAGATCGTTTCCAATTTAAATTGGTTTTTGAGATTTCACAAAAATTGAAAAATTCAGCTTGTTGCATTTCATATACCTTCATTTTGGAATTAATACCACCAATAAACTGGTACCAATCTCTAGGGACACTAATTTCAACATTTGACTTTTTCTTTCTCCTTTCAATTAGGGCATGACAAGAATCGCATTCCATATGTGTATGGCCAGGCTCTAAGAACTTGTGATCAATATATTCAATTGATGAATTTTCTTTTAGAAAAAGAAGAGTTTAAAAATGCAGGAAGAAATCTCATTCCCACCCCTACGCGCAATACCTTTGTGCCACATATAGCAGCTAGAAAAATAGGTCTCTAAATCATGTACCGTAAGATTGAATGTCTATAGTTGCCTTTTGTAAGAACTTACGGAGTTTCTTAGAAAAGGCGTTGGCAGATATTGCTGTAAGTCAAACGCAAAGGCTCTCATGCTTTGATTTTGCTTCGTGTTTTCCTTATCAACATTTTTTTGGTCGTAGCCGAACTCTGCTTTTACAAGATGTAATGGTTTTTGCTCAAATGATATCTTTTTCTCTTCAGCGTCTTGAGGAACTTTAATCTTAGATATAAATGTATCACAATTTGAACAGTTGTCTAATTTAGGGGCTTTAAACTTAAGATTCATAGTTGTTTGGAATATTTCAGCATATTTGGTCATGCCCATAGGGCTAGCTACTTCTTCTTTATACATGCGGTGCATTATTGCCAGATTTAAGCTCCCATTAATATATTTTTGGGATGTATCCCTACGGCTATAGTGGCTTTCATATGCCAGAAATGTTTGCATGTGCCGCTTTATTTCTTCTTCTTTCTCTTGACTAGTTTTGTTGGAAGGAGTTCTTTTTCCACGACAATTTTTAAATGGCAAAGTCGGACATGACAGTTTTTTACAAATTACACTCCTAATAAAACTTTCAGTTTCATCAAAGGACTGTGTAAAATGTTTTCGACAAATTTAAGAACGTTTGCCAGCATTCTCCAAAAAATAAAAAACGGTATTTTGACGATTACGTTTTCGTTCAGTTGAATTTGTCCGTGTATAACTTCTTTTTTGTCAATAACTAACAGGTTTCCAATATAAAGAATACGTTGATCATAAGATCCCAGGGACCAATAGTGATTGAAAATGGATTGAACGTTCTCAAATGAAAATTTTACCTGGCAATTAAATCGACACCTACCAAACGGTTGACAAATTCTGGCCTGCTTAATTACTCCAGAAGTAGATTCATAAGCTTTTCCAACATTTCTGAATATCTGTCGGCAAAGTCTTTTATTTTCACGTTTTCATTCTTTTAGGACAGTTGGTGGTTGGGTTGGTATATTTTCAATGTCTTCATTATCGGTGCATGAATCATGGGAAGTAATTTGAAAATCGGGATCTTTAAAGGAATCATCAGAATCTTTCCATTCGGGAAGATCATCGCAGTCAATAGAGACATTTTCCTTGTCTTTGTTGCTAACTGTTGCCAAATATTGGTCTACAAGTGTAATAGTGAAATACTAAGAAATAGTAACTTTTGAATAAAAAAAATAGGATTCTTACTGTCAAAAAAACATCTCATATCGATGTCAAATCCATTCATTGAAGATTTTGTTTCGGATTCGTTGTATGGAATTGATTGAAAATAATAATCTGATTCAATTGTTTCATTTGAATAATCATACGATGAATATTTTAGTGGCCATTGGATTAGTGATATTTCATTATTATGTTCATTAAGAGATTCAACAGGATGTGTAGACGTGCAAGCTTCAAGTATTATATGCCTTGGGCAATCATAAATATTCGTTTCATTTTTGCCTTTTAATCTAATATGTACCTTTTTTGTTTACCACTAACTATATTATTTTATGGTATAGAACTTCTCTGCATTACAAAATTATATGATCGCTTCGATGTTTCTGTAAATCATAAAAAAATATTCTTCAAACCAACATCGGCATAGGCAGATTCAAAACAAATAAGGCATAAGGATCAACCATATCACCACATACATAAATACAGATCGACACAGCCAACATTGCAAGAAAGGAAGACAGACAAGCAAAAAATGTCCCTCACGCCAATTATATAAGTAAGAAAGATGCAGGTGCGCACGGGTCTCATGAAAAGTCAGACAGACAGATAACCACTTTAGTAGAGATTGATACAGACAAGCAATACGAATATAGACAGGCAGAGTAATACTGGCGCACACACAATAGAAAACACAGCAAGTCGCCAAAAGACACTCAGTCCATACATAGCCAGATTTGCAGTTATCGGGATCCAAACATTATAACAGATTGACACAACCAGGCACACAAAAACGCCAGGCAGACATAAGGACAGACAATCACACAATGAGACAAAATCACAAGCACACACAAAACGAAGTTATAAAATTATCAAACCTTCATTAATAGTTAATTAAATTCACAATTAATTTTGTGATGATTTAGCGAGGTTTGTGGTCAGATTAATTAAATATTTAAAAAAGATTTTTCCTTATTGACCGCAAAAATCGTTATAAAAAGACAAAATTTGTTGTTGTTTTTAAAATTTTAAGGTTAAGGTTAAGGTGTTTTTGTTTAATTGTCGTCCGCTGATGATGGTTCCGTAGTTGAGAATCGAAATGCATTCGTATTGAATAAAAAGTATTAAAATTTTAAAAACAACAACAAATTTTGTCTTTTTATAACGATTTTTGCGGTCAATAAGGAAAAATCTTTTTTAAATACTTCATTAATAGCTTTTTCCTTTAACATTCGGGCCAGTGCAAAAAGCCTTTGTGATCGAGAGGAATTTTAATTACACTAATTTTAAATTCAAAATACTTGAAAAATCTAAAAAAGGAAATATCGACCGTGGCTAAAATCTAAATCGAGTTATAACAAAACTATTTGTTATTTTTATTTTCTTATCTTCGTGCAAAAATAACTAAAGTTGACTTAAGTACACACTTGTTTTTGATTTGGTCGGGCAACAACAACTAAACTCTACATTAGATTTTTATAAACTAACTCTTTGCCGCTGAAAAAGGACTAAAGTCAAATTTAGATTTTTCATGATCAATATTTCCTTGGGGAATAATGACTAAACTCAACTTAAGACACGACAAATTTATTTATCTCTTGGAGAATAACAACTAAAGTTTAGTTAAGTTGTTTTTAACCAAATAGAAATTTAAAAAATACAACAATTTCATTCTACAAAAGTAGACAAAAATCCATAATTTTCTCGCGAAAAAACAACTTAACTTGAGTTTAGTCGTTATTCCTTAAGAAAAATTGAAAACAATTTAATCTTAAGTCAACTTTAGATAACTATGTAAGGACTTTTCCCAATTTTGTTTGAGTTTAGTTGTTTTGCCTTGAGGAGGATGTACAAAACTGACTTTAGTGGTTTTGTTTTTGTAAAATTGTGGCTACATTTTTTATGATAAAAATGTAAAAAAATTTACAAAATAGATTCGAACGCGCTGAATCTAATCGCATGAAGAACTCAATTTTGTCTTAAGTCGACTTTAGGGGTTCTGCCTCCTGGGCGCAGAATTATGTTTCATACGCCAAAGTTTATAACTTTTATATTATATTCTTTAAAGATAAAAAAGAATATTCCTTTGTTCGTTGGTCGTTGGACGCTCTCATAGAAGCTAAAAGAACATATAGACACAAGTCATGAGAGTCAATACATTGGAAAATAGCAATTCCTGCCGTTATTGGTATACACAAGAATTTAGGACTACAATTTACTGTATATCAGTGGCGAGTCGTAACTTATTTCTAAAGGTTAGTCGGAGAAAAATGAGCGACCAGAAATGTACTTACTGAAATGTACATACTTTCTGAAAATGATCTCGGATTTGAAGTAGCACTCATCGGAAGTGTAATAAAATGCACGACTGGGTCGCACGAACTTGCTCCTGTATGCGAAGAGCCTGTTTAAAAAAGTACTTATATAAGATTTAAAAATACCTGTAAAATAAGTTTGTCTTCAAAGATATAAATGCCTTTTAATTTGTCAAAAAAAAACCGCACGATCTTTGTATATGAAAACCATAGTACTCTCATGAGCAGAAACTTTTAGGACCAGATGCCTAGTCGTTGGCGTGGCTTTAGTTTTGAAAGTAGAGAAATTCAGCGGGAGCGAGAGAAAAATATTATTCCCATTCCCATAAGCAGCCAGCAGAATAAGGGAGATAATTAATTTTCGACCCAAAAAGTCAACACGATTTCCTTCATTTTATTTGAGTCTATCCTCGTATATGTTCTCACATAAAGAGCTTTCATATGAAGGTTGATGAATTTGTTTTTGTTTTATTTATATCAATGCACTTTATATAACAAACAAAATGGCTTATTATTGTATACAATAAGGGGATGAAACAAACTTTTGCATGCTTAAGTCAGCTGTTTAGGATCTTTTACCGATATTTGTTTTTATTTCCATTCATAAGCCTGCTTTTACTTGTGTACGATCTTTGTATATGAAAAATGGTTTCTATTATCTATAAAGCTACAATACGATTCATATAGATTCAACTTGTTCCTTAAAAGCTCTTTTCCTTTAGATAGCTTTATTGTAATTTCATATTAGAAGAACCAGGATGGAAAATAAATAATATAAGAAATAGGCAGGCCATGAATGTTTAAATTGTAAGGCGATCGCCTATTGGTTGTGTAGTTAGGTAGCAGGTAGATGTCTAAAACGACCATAGAATAGTTCACTTGGCGTGCTTAGCTTAATGCAGATAGATAGATAAGTTCATGTTTATGATGAAGGAATGAAGGAATGTTATTGGTGGCTAGAAGGTACATACTACCAGTGACGGTGCGTCAATAAGACGTTTTAGACAGTGTCTACCCTTCAGATTTGAAACAATACTTTACTCTCTACAGTACCTTAATACATAACTTTAAAAATGATATGCATGGAAAAAAACAAAAATTTGTACCTAATTATACTAATTCCTATTTTGATTTCATTAAGAATAATATTTCCTATCCCATAGTACCTACTTCTTGTCATTTTTTGTCTAACCCATTTATATGTGTATCTACAATCTACATTCACACCTATTTCTACTTACCTCACATATACCAACATCATGCTATGCTAGCATAGCGCTATGATGGATAGCTTGGCTCTACATATACACTGCATCAAAAAATTGCACGTACATCAATCAAATTCAAATAAAATTATTACATTTATTGTACTTATAACCTAATCCACGTACCGATTTACTTTATTTTGAACAAAAAATGATACATAGATGTAAGTACAGTATTAATAGGTAACACAAATTTCGACCTTTCTTCTTATAACTTTTTTTTTTATAAACATATGTTTCTATAAGTATAACAAAATTGCACGTACACCAAACAAATGTACGTACACTGTTGTTTTTTTCTACAAAAATGAAATAACGGTTCTTTTCCAAGCCAAAAACACGTACGATCATGAGATTGAATCTCCTACTCAGTCTGTTATGTTTAATTGATCTGGCTAAAAGTGTTTTTTTTGCGTTTTAAATTTTTTTTTTAGTTATGGAATCATCACATAAAAAAGTTCCTATTGAAATAAAAAAACAAATTGTGGATCTCAAAAAGGATGGAAATAGTTATTCTAAAATATCATCCATTGTTAAGAGATCAAAATCAACTATTCAATGCGTGATAAAAAATTATGAAAAAAACAAAAGCTTCGAAATGGCCCCAGGAAGAGGTCGAAAAAAAAATTTTAAATGACAAAATGGAACGCAAAATCGTACGAATGGTGAAGGTTGACCCAAAAATAAGTGCTCCTAAGATAGCTGCAGAAATCGCAGTAAGTCATGGAATATCACTAAACCCACAAACAGTCCGGAACGTATTGCATTCAAAGGGTTATCAAGGACGTGCAATAAGAAAAAAGCCTTATATTTCGAAGACAAACGTGCAAAAGCGTTTGGACTATGCTAATGCGTATGCTTCGAAGCCGGATGATTTCTGGAAAAACATGATATTCCTTGACGAGAGTAAGTTCAACATTTTTGGGTCGGATGGAAGAAGGTTTGTGTGGCGGCAACCAAACACGGCCTTGGAGACAAAAAATATGCAGCCAACAGTGAAGCATGGAGGCTTAAATGTTATGGTCTGGGGAGCGATGGGGGCTAGCGGGGTGGGAAATTTAGTATTTGTTGAGTCAACGATGGATAAAATGGTTTATCTGCAAATACTAAAAGATAACTTAAAAGACAGCGCTAATAAAATGGGCTTAAGCGAGGAATTTGCATTAGTACAAGACAACGACCCTAAGCATTCCTCAAGGCTTGTGAAAGAATGGCCGTTGTATAGTGTGAAATCGCAGTTGCCTCATCCTCCTCAATCCCCAGATATAAATCCCATCGAACATCTTTGGGATTATTTGGAAAAGAAAATCCGAGAATCGGAAATAAGAAACAAAAATCAACTGAAAGCCGTTTTAATTGAAGAATGGAACAAAATTCCACCGGAAGTGACTTCAAAACTAGTCCTGTCCATGCAAAACCGTTTAAAGAATGTTATTAAGGCAAAAGGTTACCATACTAGGTACTAAACGAAGCAATTAACTAATAAACTTTAAAGTGTATGTGCAATTTTTTGATGTTAATTTTAGTTTCTTCCCTTTTTGTTATTGTTTTTTTATTCCTATGAAGTCTATGTAACTGAATTTTATTTTTTTTTACTTCTATCATAATAAAGAAAATAATTAATGAAAAAATAAATATATAATAAGTATTTTTGATAAAGTATGTGCATTTTTTCACTAAACAGTTAGATGTACGTGCAATTTTTTGATGCAGTGTATGACTGACTTCTATTAACGAACCTCCCGAACGAACACCGAATACCGAAAGTACGAATGGCACGACACGAATAAAGACGAAGACAGTGTCTTTGTTTCCCTTTAAAGTTATATGAAGGGAAAAGGGTTAGCTTATCATTCCCAAAAACTGATTTTGTATGGAAGCTAGTAGACATAAGTGAATCTGTCTAATCGCTTGTTTGTTTTGAAAGTAAATTCTTAATTCGAATTTTTCATGAAGAGAACGAGTGTCAGTCAGGAGGAGTAGCACAGTGAATGTGATCAACGTAGCACGCAGGGGCAGCGGCAGTAGGCAAGTGTTACCACTTCTCAAAAAAAGTGGAAGTAGATTTTAGGAAAAAAGTGAAGTAGATTGAGAAAAATGGAAGTAGATTTCAAAAATTAACTTTTTCTTAATTATTCTACATATTTTTAAATTATATTATTTCAATAAAAATAGAAAAAAAAAATAATTATTTAAGGCTTCATATCATATACTTCAAGATGTTAATGTAACATTTCTTTAATTAAATCTTGCTTGTTAGCAACGAAAAAGCAAAGATTGGGATAGTGTTGGTAATATCAAATGACTTTAGGATGTTTTTATTGCAAAGGACGAGTTCTTCAAGAAATAGTTATTGGAATCGTAATACAATTTTAGTACAGTTAATACCTTGCGCCAACACGCGCCGATCATGATTTGCCAGCTAAGCAAATCATAACAGAAAACTATAAGTTCCCACGATTGGTGGGTATCGAGTAACGGTGCATGGAGGTCAATATGATTGGCGGGTGTCAAGTAACGGGTTTAATGCACGAGCATGGTCGCTGACCATGCAAATCACCATCGTATGTGAGCAGCGCGCCGTTAGGTGTAATTTTAGGGTATTAGTTAAGTTACAGTTAGTTCAATTTTAGCTCGTGAACAATAAACATTAATTAATTTAATCGTAAAACGAAAATAGACTAGACTTTCATTTCGATAGTAAGTCGGACGGTTGGGCTGGCCCCTCAGGGGCCGGCGTCCGCGTTTTTTTAGGATCCTCCATCAGAGAATCCTTAATTAGTACATCAACAAACCTTTTATCTTTGTTTTTAGACAACTTGAAAATATCTTTTGATATTGAAAACAAACAATCAAATCCAAAATAAGACTAGGGCATAACTTAAAACTGTAACAAACAAAAAAAAAAAAAAATGCACGACTGGTTCGCATGAACTCGCTCATGTATTCAAAAATGTCTGTCTAAAACTATTTCCTGTATTAAATTAAAATGTACCTGCAAAAAAATTTGTTTTCAAAAATGTGAATGCCATTTGATTTCTCAAGAAAAAATACAATTTTTTTAAACTTGCGTTTGAAAAGAGTTATTGAATTTTAGTTTAAAAATATTTTTGGAATATAATTTTGAACTTATTATTAGACGACTGACATTTCAATTTTGTAAAAAATGATAACCCATTTTCAAGAAATCAAATTTCGACAAAAAATAATATTTGTTTTTTAAATTAAAAATAAAAACCAATGATATTTTTGGCAGAAAAAAAAGTTTAGTTCTTGAGAAAACTTAAAAACAAAATAACGGTTTTAGCTGGGATGGGATAGCCTTTATATATTTTTATATTGAAAGAAGCTAAACTAAGAACACAAATTTTAGCAAGAATTTAAAAAAATCTATCGGTTTGTTTTTGAAAAAAAATCGAATTATCGATATTGAGCTCTGTCGGAAGACGTTGCGTCTTACATGTGAATTAAATTATTTTCATTTCATTTTGATATTGAACTCTGACAGGACAAATTAAGGTTGTAAATTTTTGAGATTGCCAACCTGTATTGCGTAAATCAATACATATTTGTAAAATGGATTTTTCAGGAAATGATGATATTTTTGAGTATTTCTCAAATGATACAAATGTAAAGTTTTCAATGCTACCTATAGAAGATAAGATAACTATTAATTCATTATTACAATGCGAAATAATGAATCAAAATTTGTGTCTACCCAGTCAAATGGACTGCCGCACGTCACTGCATACTACATTCCTTCTTAAGTTTTCAGCGCAAACATATCTAGTTATTACGTTCAGTCTATTTTTTCACTAAAGTTTTAAAAAACAAGCATACGAACAAGTACAAGAAATTGCTGTTCATGTGTTGTTTACAGTCAGGCTCTTGTGCGTTTTGGATTTTAGTTAAGAAGTGACACGTAAGCAGTAGTTGTAGAAGTTGTACGTAATACCTTTATAAATAGGTACAATGTGTATGCGTTGAAAAAGTGATTCTAATAGAAAATACATATACTCTCTCTGGCCCGTTTCTTAAACTTGTAGGTACTAAGTATTTATTTTTTTATATAGGCGAAGGCCAGTAAATCATGTGTGAAACAACCTTATTCGTAAAGAATAACATTTTAAAATCATATACAAAGTTACCAAGATAATACTTCTTGATAGACTCTTTAAAATAGATTGTTGATTAAATATATCATATAAATGTGTACCAAATGCATTAATTTGGCTGAAAGATAGGAATGTAATTACAATTTTGTCAAAATAATGCGCTCTTTCGGGCTCATGTACAGTTAAAATAATTTAAAAAATAATATTTTAAGATTCAAAATTTTACCTGAAAAAGAAGTTTTTCTTCAAAAATTTAAATGCCATTTTATAAATAAAAAAACCGTTGATTTTTCAAATTTTTATTTTGAAAATCGTTAGAGCGGTTTTTTTTTAAATTAAAATTTAAAAAAAATTTTCCAATTTTGTTCTAAAAATATTTTTGGAATGCAGTTGTTTAGTGATTGTAAATATACGTCTTACGTTTGAATTTCGTAAAAAACTGTTGACCCGTTTTTGAGATATAGAGTTTTGAAAAATAAAAATTCAATATTTTTTAAAAAAATCCAAACAATTAAAAATTGCATTTTTGTTAATCAAATATTGTTAAGGCAATATAGGAGCTTATTCAGAAAAAAAAATTATTAAAATCAGTTCATAGGTTACTGAGAAAATTAAAAAACAAAATAACGGTTCTATGAGCGGTACCTTTCCTGAGCAATACAAAAATATGGTTTTCTTATAAAAAGAAGCCAAATTAATAAATAAAATTTTAGAGAAAATTAAAAAAAAATCTATCGGTTTGTTTTTGAGAAAATTCGATTTTTTGGTTTTTGACTAAAAAAATTGTATGGGGGCCACTGTTAATTTTGATCTTAAAAAAAAAAATGAAAAAAACGCCTAACGCGAATCTGCTCAAAACCTTAAGTTCCAAGTTTGAACTCAATCGACCCAATGGTTTAGGCTGTAGGAGCGTGGACAGACAGACAAAACCGACCGGACGGAATCGCGGGACCCACTTTTTTCGACTTCTCTACCATCGTAATATCATGTTTGATTAAAATCTCGAGTTCGAAATTTTGCACGAATGCAAAACTTGCCATATAGTTCCTATATGTCGCAAGTAAAAAACAATCTACTCAAATTAAAAATTTGTGGAAATGTGTCACGTGACGAATGGATGGAGTTGTATACAAAACTTTAAGTTAATTTTTAAAAGCCGCAAAATCGAATATTCCATGAAAAATATTTACTATTATATTTTGTAATACGGATAATATTGCAGTAAGAAGCAGAAAGGGCTCTCAAGAAAATTGCGTGGGTGGTTTATTTCTTACCATAGCACTTTAAAAAAAAGGTGAACATTTTGGTTAACCCTCAATATCTCACGAACCAAAAACGCTAGAGACTTTAATTAAATTTTAGATTATATATTGAAACGTGATAACAAACAAGTATATTTTTGGAAGAAAAACAACTAACTTAAAAAACCTGAAAAAAAACATTTTACAAATAAAAAGTGTTTTATTTTCAAAACAATTTTGTGCAACGAAAAATAAAATTTTTCATATCAGGTAAAATTTTAAGAAAAATCGGATTGAAAATTTTTTTAACAAAAAATAAATACCTAATCAAAATCAATAAAAATTCGTAATAATTCATTTTCGACTCAAATATCTTTTCAAACATTTATTTAGATATGGGCTTCAAATTTATTTTTTTTTATAAAAATATTGTTTTCAACATTCAGTAGTTTTTTATAAGAATCATTCAATTCAATTTTTCAATCAATTTTTTCATACAAAAATAAATCTGCAAAATACGCAAAATTGGTAAGACTATATCTCGTGAATAATAGAAAACATTGGTTTCAAATTAATTTCATTCGTCCAATTTAAATTTGTTTATATTCGTAATAACAACTTTTAAGACAGGCTACTAATGTTGGTAAAAATTGGTTAGCCAAAATAGAATTTGAAATCAAACTCTTCGTCATATGCAAAATATTGTTGATAATTTATTAATTTCGACTGACAGGATGTTATCAGTGTGGGTCGCATCCCAGCTTCTTTTTTGAATCAATTTGAAGACAACGCCAGTTTTCTCAAAATTTTCGGAGAATTTGTCAGAAAAAATAAAAAATCTTTGCTTTCTATTTATTTATTTTATTTAGCTTAATATAAGCTATCATAACTTAACTTAAAACTAGCTTAACATTTTTTTTTTCTTTCAGTTCTTGTTATCAGTTTTCAACATTAATTGATGTTTGCCTTAAGGCCCACATAAAAGCTCTTTAATTTACAAGAACTAACAATTTTAATTTTATTAGACTTAAAATTAAAACGGACGAGGAATTTGGACTTAAAAAGGAAAAAAGTAAAGAGTATCTTTTAGATGGGATTTGGAAATGTTCAAGTCGAAGCGTTGCAGTGACGAAGAATTCTGGACATTGGTTCAAAGTGCCCGTAATTAGTGCGGTGATGAGGGGCATAGAAAAGGGAAACATATAGCAGATTTCGAGGGTTGGTGTTAAGATGAATATCACTCAGGAGTGCCGGGGAATCTATATTGCCCATTAACAATTGGTGAGCAAATAATATATCACGTTTTTGCGTCTAATGTATAAGAGCTGCAAACCTATCAGTTTTAGTCGATCGGTATAAGGAGGCAAGTTGGATGTATCATCCCAGGGAAGGCTACGTAAGGCAAATCGAACTAAACGTCTTTGAACATTTTCAATTCTGAGTGAATGGTTTTCATAAAAGGGAGACCATACTTGGAGTGCATATTCAAGATGAGGACGGACTAGGGAAATGTAAAGCGCTTTAGTTGCATACGGGTTGAAAAATTCATTTGCCCATCTCTTAATAAAACCGAGAGATCTATAAGCTTTATTAATAATTTGGTCAAAATGGGAATGGAAATTCAGGTCTTTGCCACACATAATATCAAGATCTCTAATAGAATCGACTACTTTGACGGCGTCATTAAGGAAGTAGTATACTCTATGAGATGGGATTTGTTTGCACGAAAAGGTCATTTGTTTACATTTAACTCTAGGAAATTATGCATGCACTAAACAAAAAAGATATTAAGATCATTTTGTAAAAGTAAGGAATCAGATGGAGAAGAGATAATCTTAAAAAATTTCTTATCATCCGCAAACATTAGGATATCTGAGTTTTTAAATTCAAGACAGACCCGTTAACAGGTAAGACGAAGAGAAGGGGGCCAAGGTGACTACTTTGTGGGACTCCAGAAGTTGCATGTATAGGACTGGAGACTGAGTTACGGAAAAGGACTCTATAAGTTCTATTAGCAAGATAGGAGCTTATCCAGTTTATAAATATAGATGGGAAGTCTACACTTCTTAGTTTGAGATAGATTATGTTATGGGATATTTTATCAAAGGCTTTGCTGTAATCAGTGTATACAACATCAACTTCTTTGCCATTCTCAAGGGCTGACAAAACCTTGGATATAAATTCAATTAAGTTAGTCGTAGTGGGTCTACCTTTAAGAAAACCATGTTGAGGGGGGGAATAATAAAGGCTTGCAATGGAAATAAACGAAATCAAAAACTAAGCTTTCAAAAAGTTTTGGAATGCATGAAAGTTTAGCAATAGGTCTATAAGTGTTCATTTCAGTTTTATTGCCTTGTTTATGAATGGGAAATATAAATGAATCTTTTCATATATGAGAAAACACACCTTGGGAAAGAGGGAGTTCAAAGAGTGCAGTTTGATGCTTTGTCAGAGAATGCATACATTGTTTTAAAACAACTGATGGGACGCCATCAGGACCAGGGCTTAAGTTTCCTTTGAGGCTTACGATTTTGGCAAAAACCATTTCTTCAGTTATTGTAAACGATGAAAGGGAGGTTTGAGTGCAACCATCTAAATATCTAAAGTAGTGTGGATCAGGATCATGCAGATGTTCAGTATACGATTTGCTAAAGTAATTAGCAAATAGATTTGATATGGTTGTTGGATCAGAGATTATGTTGGAGATTTTCGTTTGACATTTATAAACTTGAAAAATTTTCTTGCATTAGAAAGAAGGTTATTTTTCATTTGGTTAAGGTTTTGGTTATAAAGGGATTCCCTTAATTCACAGAAAGAATTATATGCGAGAAGATAGTTGTTGTGATCAGTATCAGATTTGGACTGTAAAGAGATCTTCCAAAGCTTTTTGCGGGTATTTCTTAGGCTACGAAGCTCTCTGTTGTACCAAGTGGGAGCAGAGGTGAAATCTTTTCTACGAAATAACGGTATTAATTCTTCAATACAGTACGAAAGAATCAAATAAAACCAATTTATAAGGGACTCATCTGTTAAGTGGAGGGATCTTAATTCAAAGTCGGCTGAGCTAAGAAGATTGTTAAGTTTGGAGAAATCAGCCCTACGAAAATCATAACAGTAATTTTCCATTTCAAAAAAGTTGTTTTCAAATTCAATGGGGAAGGAGAGATTAAGGGGTGGATGATAGCGATCCAAGGTTGAGAGAAGGTGAGGGCTCGGGGAGACAACACAGTTATCGCAATCGAATGAGAATATGAGATCGAGGTGTCTCCCCATAAAGTTTTCTACTCCATTTAGTTGAAAAAGACCACAATCAGACAGACGATCAATGAACAGCGATTCAGATTCAGAAGAGATGTTAGTTGGAAAGAAGGATGTCTGATCATCTGAGGTGGACCAATTGAGATGGGAAAGATTAAAGTCTCCAAGAACGATGAATAAATCATTAGGTTGCACTATTTCAAGCAGATAATCAATGGCATTAACAGTGGCTTGGTATGCTTTAAATTGTTGGGCTGGTCGAATATAACAACAAAACACAAAAAGACAAAACTTAGGGAGTGCAACTTTAGCTGTTACACCTTCAAATTCGATTGAAGTGGGAATACGGAGTAATGAACTTTCAAAATTACTAGTTATAGCTAAAAGCACACCACGACCGTGTGTATTACTCGCATATTCCACGACATCCATTCGATAGATGGAATAGTCGTTAGTGAAGAGTTCAGTACTAAGGATATCAGGTGTGAGGTTGGTTTCGATAAAGGCAAAGATGTCATAAGGAAGGTTTTGGGAGTCATTGACGGCAGAAGTTTTAGACCTTAACCCTCTTACATTTTGGTAGTAAAGGCTAAGACATTTAGGTTTAGTGGTCTTTAGGTTAGGAGCGATAGTATTTTTTCATATCTGCACGGAATTTTTGGATATGAGATAGTCGTTTTGAAGAGATAAATGACGCAAAAGAGGTTAGGTCTTCTCTCACTTTTTGAGGAGAAATTTTAAGGCCATCATGAAATTTCAAGAATATTTCCTTAAGTGCATCACGTTTGGTAGGGAGGCCTTCTTGGGAGATTAAAACCCTTATGTTTGTATTTGTTTTACCTTCAAAGCAAACAGAATCTGGTTTGTCGTGCAGGAAAGCTAGGTAAAGACGAACATTACTGTAGATTTTGTGATCTCTAAGACGGGAAATAACATACCGATCATTAGTATTGGCCTCAGATAAATGTTTAGTTAACTTAACATTTGGAGGGATCATTGGGTTAAGGAATCCTTGAGGTTCTTCGGAAACTGATGAAGAAGAAGTAGGGTTAATGGTGTGAAAATGGATGAAATTTGTATAAGTGGGTGTTTTAGCAAGAGCATCAACCATCGGAGAGAAAAAAACCAAGACCCGGATGAGAAGTTTTTAAAGAAACTCGTTTGTATGGAGGCTTTACAGATGTAGGAGAAGTTTTCCGTTTAAGGAACGAAAGTTGGTTAGAGAGAGAAAAGTTTGGAAAGATTTGTGTTTTAAGAGTCTAGTTAGTTTCAATATTTTTTTTTAGATTAGGTTTGGGATTAGTTCGGGGATTAGTTTGGGGATTAGGTTTGGGAATAGGTTTGGATTTGTTAGACTTAATTAAATCATTATTGCTACTCATTCTGGAAAGCCGCATTTGACCAATTCGTAAATATCCTTTTTGGTGATGAAACATCCAGTTATATTTGGAGGGAATCAGGAACTTGAATCTTCTTCCAGACAATTGAAGACATTCGCAGATATTGATACAGAATTCTCGTTTAAAATAGGAGCGAATCCATGTAGCATCAGCATTTCCGGGACAATTATTAAGCACAAACCATGTATTATTAGCAGATTCAAGCCTGCTTATTCTCAAATTTCAGTCCGATAACTTCCAGGAATGGCCACATTTGTTGATTATTTCGTCCTCCGCAATGGTATTCACTGAGGTGTTTTGTTGCAGAGAGTCAGCAGCCAGGTTTGCGCATGAATTTCATCATGAATTGATACGTTCGCGATATCGTCGTAGAGAAGCGATTCAATTTTTTGAGATTTAACATTTAGGCTTTCAAGCTCGCGGTACACACTCGTATATTTCTGTTCTTGATTGCTTATATCGTAAGCAATGGATATGAGTGCCGTTGAAACCCGAGAAAGCATACAATTAATGTTTTCAAATTCGTTAACAAGTAGAACATTTGTAACTTCGCTCATTTTATTGGAGGGATGACGAACTTTGCAAACAGAAATCAATATCCGATTTCAGTAGGTTTAACTGGTCAGACAATTTTTTTTTTCAGATCGTTGGCCGACCAAGTTAGCACCTTTAACTTATCGTCAATGTCTATACGAAGAGAATTTAACCCACCTATGACGTCACAGTATTGTTTTTCCAAAGAACGTATCGTGGAAAGGCACTACGTAGACGATTGTTGATATTGGATGTTTGAGTCCTCAACACTATTACAGACGTGATCAAATTTCTTCTAGAGATTAGAAATTTGATCTTGGCAAACGGAATGTTCGTTAGAAAGAGATTCTTTTAGACATTGAATTCCAATAATAATATCCGACACAGATATTTTATTGCATTCATCGCAATAAAACGCAAAATTGCATAGATAGTCTTTTAGGTATACACTCGCCTTTCTGGTCAAGCCAGCACAAGAGGGGTATAAGTTTTTCCCACAAAGGCCACTGCACTTTAATAGTTCCGCGTTTGAGTCAACGATGACACACATTTTATTGGCGCACGACATAATTAAGCAAAAAAGAAAAAATATGGTATATATTGGTATTGGTATATTGTTAGTTTTTTTTTTTGATTTGTAATTGATTATTTGGGGTCGGTAAAAAGGTGGCAAAGAGCAATTGAGGAGCGAAATACGACTGCACTTGACGAAGGTATATTTCTAATTTAATAAATAAGCACAAAGGAGAGCTAGAGCGTCCTATTTTTATGACTTTTTTTTTCTTTAAAAAATAAAGTTTCTCAAAGTCATTATTTTTATCTAACAGAAAATCTGTCAAACAGGAATCTATTCCTATAAGAGCAATTGCGACTTTTGAGTAACTAAAATTTAAATAAAATGGAACTACTTTTCACAAATCATTTCCAAATGCTTTAATTAACTTTGTATCTTTAATTTATAATTTTTTTGTTCACACTTTTATTTATGCACCTTGCACTGCAATCTGGTTGTGAACAGTATTTTAGAACCAATTCTAATTTGCCTAGTTAATTTTGGCTACTTCTGCCACTTAACTAAAATTACAGTAACTTTCTGCCAAAAATTATTCCATTACGCAATTTTCTTAAAGTGGCAACCCCTACTTCTTAAAATTCATATGCCGAGAATGAAGGAAAATGGCCAATAAGTCCATAAGAGACGGGTTACGTTGACTTATTGTATATACAGAATGGTTGATTTTTTTTCTATGAAAATGAATAACAAGTGTATTGCTTGAACGTACTGCTCTGCTTTGCTTAGGCTCAACCTGACATGCGCATGCGCAATGTGTATTTCTCCATTTCCAACACTATTGTTTGTTTTTTGCACAAGCAAGTGAATTTTCAGATACATACAAATTCATCGGATGAAAGTCGGTAAACATCGTGTTATTTCTCTGCTTAAGAAAGCCTGGGTTGAATAAAGAAGCACGCACCTAGCGAAAAGTAGAAGAGGAACGGGAATATTCAGCAATAAAATAATAATCTGGCATACCATTAAAGAAGAATATACATGTTGATAAAACCATTGTAAATTAATGTCGATGTCACAAGCATTGCTGTTGTATGATTAATTTATATATATGTTGCGTGAAGTTTGTTTGTTGAAATTGAGATTTACAAAAGGTAAGTCGATGGAAATCGGCTTATATGGTGCCATCCAACTGCTGTATATCCAACTCCAATGCATAAAGAATATTAAGCATGAAGAATCAGTTTCTATCCACTGAATTCACTGTTTCAAGGATTTCAGAATGACGATTAAATTTCTCTGCAACCACTGCACTAAGAATCTCAGGATAAAGATTCAATTTTAACAAATTCACTGTCTCAAAGCAGTGAATCAAATTCTCTGAATATATTTTTTTAAAGATTTATACGAATTTAAAAAAAACTTAAAGTAGAAACAATATATTTTGTACCTAAGTACATATATTATAAAATGAGTTTGGGTTTAATATCTGTTTTTTTTTTTTTCAGAAATGATTAGTCAAAAACCATTTTTTATAAATATTTTTGTCAAGAATTAGAATTAAATATTTTTTTAAAAAACTTTAATTTTACCAGATGCGAAAAACGTTATTCATCGTTGCATTGAATTAATTTCTGTTAATAAAATTGTCAAAGTGACTTAAATTTTGTTCCCTCAATTTCTTACCTGCGAAATATAGGAATTGTAGTGGTCACCCTATACTTTCCCAATCATCATCATTATCCGAAATAAAAGTGTCTTAGTCTTTGCGGGATATCGTAATTAACTCTCTGCAGGCTGCATACGCCTAGTGTTATTTTCTCTTGCAGAAATAATAATAATATAACTTGCGTAGTCGTTGATGATTCTTCCCACTGCTTACACCTCGCTTAATTAAATATTAGTTTAAAAGTAAAAATTGTGATTCCTCGTTTTTAAGTTTTAATAGATTGAATTTTGTATGTGAAATCAGGAGACATTTGTTACACTCGCGAAACGCATCAATTGGTGACCCCTACAGTAAGTTCACGCATTTTAAATGCAAAACTAAAAGCCAAAAACTTAATTGTGATTGTGTTACAAATCCAACTAAATAAAAAAACTATTAATTATCCATTTAATCACAAGTGTAAACAAAAATAAGTGCGTACATAAATGTAATACAATTTCTAAATTCAAACCATAAAAAAAACTATTTAAATCATCATGGACTCGATAATACACATATCAAATCATATCGATACCAACGACATTCAAGAACAAAATTAATGATCATTAAAATCAGACCATAATTTTTTTTGTTCGCACTCATCGAAATAGTAACGAAAACACCGCAAGATAACGTTCTCCTATATATTGCCCTTTACCACCCGCACATAACATACATCCTGTATATCGACTGTAACCAACTGCACTTGTTCGAAAGCTTCAAACATCATCAGAAAGCTTTACATCTACAAAACGGATTAGTAATCCTACTTGATCAAATTTAACAACCAACAAGAGACGTCAGCGGCTGTCCTACATTATATTTTTTTGTATATCATTTGTAAATCATAATTCTTATCAATTAAAATAATTCTTTTGAAATGTTTAACAATATTTTGTATATTTTATCACTTTTATTCTTATTATATTTTATTTTCTTTGCTTTACAAATTATTGAATTCTTTTATTGCATTTAAAATATTTTCCTATTATTTTATTTTCCTCTTTTTGTGCAGTTACATATAGGAAGAATCACCATCCATAAAAAGTCAAAGAATAGTTTTTTGTGTATGCATGCGCGGATTGCAGATATTCATGATTTTTTTAATTTAGTGCAGATTAAGATAAATTGCTAAATTTTAAGTTTTTCAAAATGCCAAGGGATAATGAGAATGTCAGAGAGGAGGAAAGCGGTGATGATCAAAAACCTTCAGTTTCAAATAATGTCAATGTTAACTCTGTCTCGGTGAAATTACAGCCCTTTTGGCTAAAGTCGCCACACCAGAAGTTTGGTTCATACAGGCAGAAGCACAGTTTTCAATCGCGAAAAATTAAAAAAGATATTGAAAAATATAATTATTTGCACACTCTTGTTGCCAATCTACAAAAAATAAAGAAAAACAAGAATCATTTTTACTGGCCTCCGGAGTGTGAAACTGCCTTTTCAAAAACAAAACAGGTCTTAACCAAAGTTACGCTGCTAACACACCCAACAGAAAACGGTTCAATAAGCATCACCACCGACGCGACGCTTCAAATACAGCTGTAGGTGCTGTACTGCAACAACAAAACAGACACAAGGTATGGCAACATATTGCCTTTCGAAGAAACTAAAACCTTCTGAACAAAAGTTCTCAGCATTTCATCGTGAACTCCTTGGTGTCTATTTACCTATTTTTCGGTGTTTTGTTGTGTTGTGTATGCAAGTTGTCGCGACTCAATGTACCACTTCAGTTCACTGTCATGTATGCAAAATCAATTCACTCAATGAACCACTTCGGTTTCTCATCTCTACAAACACATATGTCATCAGCTGTCATCTTTCATATTCTTAACCCTAATTTTAAGTCATTACTTTGTATTACGCGATGGAATAAAGAGCTCACTAGAAGACGCATTGTTTTATTTGACAAGTAAACTGTATAACAATTGGCGACGAGGTTATCAAGTAAAAAGTAATCCGAAAACATCCTGCGCAATTAAAGTCAATCAAACTCGGTTAGAGTATTGATTTAAAGATTATTAATTGAGCTGTATGTCAGAAATTGACGATCAATCCATTAAATCTGAAGCAGAGGAAAAATACGAGGTTTTCAGAGACATCGTCAACAGAAGCATGAGTTTGATAGGAAACTTGGAAGTTTTCTTACCTGGCGATGATTTTACCGTGTACGAAAAGAGATTTTCCCAAATCATCAAAATAAATAAAATCGCGGAAGAAAATAAAGTCCCATTGTTCATGACTCTAGCAGGTGGAGAGGTATGCAAAACGCTAAAAAAAACATCACATACCCAGACGAACCAGACAGCAATGCTTTGACAGAGGTCTTAACGCTGCTCCGAAATCATTACGCACCTAAAACTCATAAGCGCTAAGAACGTGTAAAATTTAATATAGCGAACCAGCAACAGGGCGGATCAATCGCCGATTACATTGTACGTCTAAAAGAGCTGTCACTTAATTATAAATTTGATGCCTATCTTGACGAGGCATTGTGTGACAAATTCATCACTGGAGTAAGAGATGATTGTCTCAAACAAAAGATGTTGGTAGAAGCTGATACGAAGAAATTTGCAGGCTATTGTAAACTAGCAAAAAATTATGAAATGGCAGAGAACAACTGCAAGGTGGCCTTGGGTAATTATCAAGTCAATGCTGTCAAGAACTCGAACCACATGTTCGCTGGAGGAAGAAAACAATACGAGAGAAGCTACAGTTCAAACAAAACCCGTTCCAATCAACAACAAATTCAAAGCTCTGAGAGAAATCAATCAAATAAAATTCAATCGAATTAAGCATGCGGTCGGTGTAAAAAGAATCATGTCGGAGAGCGCCCAGCCTTGGATTGGTACTGTCATCGCAGCAAGTGCAAGGGCCACACGCTAGCAGCATGTTTTGCCAGAATCAACAAGATAACCTCCCCGGAATCATCTTTGCCAGCAGGTTGCATTTTAAATATCGAAGGCGCTGAAATTTGCTTCGAGGTAGACCCAGGGTCATTTATTACCATAATTGGTAAAAATATTTATAATCGTCATTTTAAACAAAAAATATTAGAACCTTACAGTCAAAATGTATTTTCTTTCACAGGAGATGAAATTGGAATAATAAGAAGGTTTTTGGCAGGTGTGCATTGATGGTGACAGTGGCGAAGTCCGAGCTTAGATCTACATGCCTAATCGGATGAGATTGGTTGGATGTTCTCCAGCCACAATGGAGGTCTTGGTTATTAAAAACTCAGGTTAAGTTTAAAAAAAGTAATTTAAAAATGATTGCATGTACAAAAAGTGATGTGAAAATATCTAGAACTTTATTAAACACTATCAGAGAACGCTTTCCCAATATAGTAAATAAAAAATTAAACACCCCCATCGATGGATTCGAGGTGGATATAAATTTATTAAAAATGCATGCCGATGCACGTCCTTAATTTTGCAGAGCTTATAACATTCCTTATAAGTTCCGTGATATATATAATGAAGAAATAGATAAGCTAATAGAGCAAAACATTTTAGTGCCTGTAGAAACGTCTCGTTGGGCTTCCCCTTATTCGCAGTGCCCAAGGGGACCTCAAGAAAACTATCAACAAGTACATCGATACTGCCCAGTACCCGATGCCCTTACCGGAAGATTGTTTCGCTAGCTTGGCTGGCTATAAATATTATTGTGTCATAGACTGTGTAAGCACATATTTACAGGTTCAAGTCGAAGAAAAATTGAGAGAACTTTTAACCATGGACACTTCCAGAGGGTTATATCAGTTTACGCTTCTTGTATTCGGTTTAAGCAGTAGCCCAGCAATTTGGCAGTCAATTATAGACAGAATACTCGTTGACGACATTCTCGTAGGCGGTAGCAGTTTTGATGAATTACATGAAAGGTTAATGGAGGTCTTAGAAAGGCTGAACAAACATAATGTCCGAATAAATCTGGACAAATGCAAATTTTTGGTCACTGAAGTCCAATATCTGGGTCACATTCTTCGTCCCCTTTCGGACAAAATGGAGGCCATTGAAAATGCCCCATCACCAAAAAATGTAACAGAGTTACAGTCTTATTTGGGTTCATTGAATTATTATTCACAATTCATGCCAAACATTTCGAGTCACTTAAACCACCTCTATGATCTTCTTATTAAAAATCAAACCTTCAAGTGGACTTCTTTACAACAACAATCCTTTGAGGAAGGTAAACACCTATCAAAACAAAACTACGTCTTGGAACTTTACGATCCAAGAAAGCCAATCGTCATCCTACATAAGTAGGTTCAGTTTAGAGGATGACTGTGCCTTTAATATGGATAGAGTAGTAGTACCAAAGTGTTTACGACATACAATTTTGGAAATATTGCACGAAAGCCATATGGGTGTGGCAAAAATGAAACAATTGTCAAGGTCGTAGGTATGGTGGCCGAACATAGATGCATGTATCGAAAACTTTGTAAGGTCTGTCTGCAACGCCAAACGCCTTCAAAATTATACTAAAGAAGATACTTCTCATTGGCCTGTCAGTAAAATCCCATTTGAACGCATCCATTAAGATTTTTTCTTCTTTGGTAAGAATACCTTTTTATTGTTAGTCGACTGTTGCAGTAGATATGTTTACATCGAAATTATGCAGAAAACAAACATTTATGCAGTATTAGAAAAGCTTGAAAATTTTTGTTTGCAATATTTGGATTGTGTTCTGAAATTGTAACGGACAATGGTCCGCCCTTCAATTCACACCTTTTCTATGATTTTGGTAAGAGATATAGCATTAAAATCACTAAATCGCCTCCATATCACCCTCAATCCAACGGAATTGCGGAAGGAAACGTGCAAACGGTAAAAAGGTGTTTAAAAAATTTAATCTCAGATAATGCCACAAAAAACATGCCTGTTTCAAAATTGATTAATACATTTTTGTTTATGCAACGAAACACTGTAACAGCATCAACATCTTGCACACCTGCTGAAACTATTTTTAAATATAAACCAAGAATTATATAACATTCCATAAAACGTTAAAACAGAAATTCAATATCAAAATTAAGAAACAAAAATAATCGTCAAATCTTGCCTTAATTAGAAAATTCAAACTAATTTGAACAGCAAAAAAATGAGATCATGTCATAAATTTGAACCTGATGAATTGATATTATATAAAACCATTTTTGAAAACACTGTCAAATAGATACCTGGTAAAATCATAAGAAAATTGAGCAGATTCATTCATGGAATTGTATTAAATAAATCTGCTAGTAAAACTGCACATGTTAACCAATTAAAAAAACAACATTCCAGGAAAAAATATTTTATCCAAAATGATTACAATGAATTCACCAATAGCGCGAAGCAAGATTCAATTAGTATTAATGATAATGATGATATCACATCAAAGAAAAAGTTGAGAAATGAAAACGAAATGGAACATTGTCAGATTGATCAGAATATCAGACCTAAAAGAACTATTAAGCCACCGCAGCGTCTTTGCTATACATTATTTTGAGTTTTTTTTTAAAGGTGAATTGGTTGTATATGCAAGTTGTCGCGACTCAATGTACCACTTCAGTTCACTGTCATGTATGCAAAATCAATTCACTCAATGTACCACTTCGGTTTCTCATCTCTACAAACACATATGTCATCAGCTGTCATCTTTCATATTCTTAACCCTAATTTTAAGTCATTACTTTGTATTACGCGATGGAATAAAGAGCTCACTAGAAGACGAATTGTTTTATTTGACAAGTAAACTGTATAACATGTTGAAGGTAGAGAATTTGTAATCTACACAGATCACAAACCTTTAACAAACGCCTTGATGTCCAAAGCTGAGAGAAGTCCACGTCAAACTCGACACATGGATTACATATTGCAATTTACCAGCGATATACGTCACATTCGTGGTAAAGATAATGTGGTAGCTGATCTTCTTTCACGCCCTGGCAGTGTCTCTAAAGAAATCAATTCAATAAACTTCGATCTAAAGCAAATTTCAAAGTTACAAGACAATGATGAATTCATTGATTTCGTGTAATTGATTTCGTGTAATAACAGACCTAATTCTAAAATTAAATTAGAAATTGTAAAAATGCCTATTACTAACGAACAAATTTGGTGTGAAACAAACACAGATACCAACCGTCCATTTGTTCCTCAAAGAGTTACATCAAAATATTTTTGGCTTTCTATGAATAAAGATTGCCATCTCTGGGCAAAATCATGTGTAGCGTGCCAACGATCAAAATGCCAACTATGCGCTTTGAACACATACATATGGATCTTGTGGGTCCTCTTCCCCAATCCAATGGATGTTCATATGTTTTCACTGTAGTCGACCGTTTTACTCGATGGCCAGAAGCCTATGCCATCCGTAATATTTTTGCAGCCACCGTCGCCAAAACCTTTGTTCAAAAATATGTCTGTAGATTTGGTGTTCCAGCCCAAATTACAACCGACCAAGAAACACAGTTTGAGTCGAAGTTTTTTCAGCAATAACAAGCATGTTAGGGTCTCATAGAATCCGTACTTCAGCTTACCATCTGCAATCCTACGGAATGGTGGAAAGACTCCATCGCCAGTTAAAGGCTTCCATCGTAGCTCGAATAAACACTCAACATTGGCGTGATGAGCTTCCCCTTGTACTACTTGCTATAAGAACAGCTGTAAAAGAAGATCTTTTTTGTTCAGCTCCAGAGCTGGTATACGACCAGACTCTGAAAATCCCCGGAGAGTAGATTAGATTTAGATTTAGATTGGTTTTATTATTTTTTCAATGATTAAATTCATAATTTACAAAAACAAAAAAGCATGGCATTTTGCCGTCTGCCTAGTTGACAAAACATGAAAATTTCACTTAATATGAAAATTTTATTGAGCAACAATTCGTATGTGTTTTTGCAATATATATTTATAAAAAAAAATTAGTTTATCTTAAAAGCTTTCATTTATGATTTTGTTTCTATAGAGAAGAGCTAGCCTGCAGTATTTGTATAATTTTTGTATATCCATATTGTTAAGCAGTTGTATAATTTGGCTTTGTGTCAACATGTCACTTCCGAATACATCCCTTCTGATTTCTCTTAAAATCGGACATTTGCCCATAAAGTGAAAATTATCTTCTCTTTCACCTAAGTTGCACAAAGAGCACACAATGGGTAAATCAACTCTATGAGGTATGTAGTTCAGTGGCATAAGTTCGCTCCGCAGTTTTACCATCATTGAAATCTCGGCTGTACTATTGTCATCCCTAAAATAATTTTTCTCCTCCAGGTTATGATTCAATTGGCTATATAGTTGTCTGTAGATAGATCCTGTTGCATCATTTAAATATTTATCGCGATGTTTTAAGTTCACTGCAGCAATGAGTTGATAAAACGAAGTTTCTAATTCTTCACTGCACAGGTTTAAGACTATCCCACATTCTGAAGCAAGTTCCAACCAATCAGCGCACCAACTTGTCTTTGTCCTTATGACTTCAAGAGCTACTATTTTGAGTAGTCGATTATCATCCATCTTCAAGACTTTCGTGACATAATCCACTTGCATTTTTAATGTTCGAATGAACAATGGCGAGATTCCTGTTTCTAACATGATAACGTAGTTAGGTGTACTACGCTGAAGCTGGAAGATTCTTTTGCAGTAGTATCGTAGAAGTTTTTCCACCGTATTGTACTGCCTTGTACCCCATGTCTGAGCTGCGTAGAAAAGTTTGCACATTTGCGGCCTCTTCCACTTTACGCTGCTAACACACCCAACAGAAAACGGTTCAATAAGCATCACCACCGACGCGACGCTTCAAATACAGCTGTAGGTGCTGTACTGCAACAACAAAACAGACACAAGGTATGGCAACATATTGCCTTTCGAAGAAACTAAAACCTTCTGAACAAAAGTTCTCAGCATTTCATCGTGAACTCCTTGGTGTCTATTTACCTATTTTTCGGTGTTTTGTTGTGTTGTGTATGCAAGTTGTCGCGACTCAATGTACCACTTCAGTTCACTGTCATGTATGCAAAATCAATTCACTCAATGTACCACTTCGGTTTCTCATCTCTACAAACACATATGTCATCAGCTGTCATCTTTCATATTCTTAACCCTAATTTTAAGTCATTACTTTGTATTACGCGATGGAATAAAGAGCTCACTAGAAGACGAATTGTTTTATTTGACAAGTAAACTGTATAACATGTTGAAGGTAGAGAATTTGTAATCTACACAGATCACAAACCTTTAACAAACGCCTTGATGTCCAAAGCTGAGAGAAGTCCACGTCAAACTCGACACATGGATTACATATTGCAATTTACCAGCGATATACGTCACATTCGTGGTAAAGATAATGTGGTAGCTGATCTTCTTTCACGCCCTGGCAGTGTCTCTAAAGAAATCAATTCAATAAACTTCGATCTAAAGCAAATTTCAAAGTTACAAGACAATGATGAATTCATTGATTTCGTGTAATTGATTTCGTGTAATAACAGACCTAATTCTAAAATTAAATTAGAAATTGTAAAAATGCCTATTACTAACGAACAAATTTGGTGTGAAACAAACACAGATACCAACCGTCCATTTGTTCCTCAAAGAGTTACATCAAAATATTTTTGGCTTTCTATGAATAAAGATTGCCATCTCTGGGCAAAATCATGTGTAGCGTGCCAACGATCAAAATGCCAACTATGCGCTTTGAACACATACATATGGATCTTGTGGGTCCTCTTCCCCAATCCAATGGATGTTCATATGTTTTCACTGTAGTCGACCGTTTTACTCGATGGCCAGAAGCCTATGCCATCCGTAATATTTTTGCAGCCACCGTCGCCAAAACCTTTGTTCAAAAATATGTCTGTAGATTTGGTGTTCCAGCCCAAATTACAACCGACCAAGAAACACAGTTTGAGTCGAAGTTTTTTCAGCAATAACAAGCATGTTAGGGTCTCATAGAATCCGTACTTCAGCTTACCATCTGCAATCCTACGGAATGGTGGAAAGACTCCATCGCCAGTTAAAGGCTTCCATCGTAGCTCGAATAAACACTCAACATTGGCGTGATGAGCTTCCCCTTGTACTACTTGCTATAAGAACAGCTGTAAAAGAAGATCTTTTTTGTTCAGCTCCAGAGCTGGTATACGACCAGACTCTGAAAATCCCCGGAGAGTAGATTAGATTTAGATTTAGATTGGTTTTATTATTTTTTCAATGATTAAATTCATAATTTACAAAAACAAAAAAGCATGGCATTTTGCCGTCTGCCTAGTTGACAAAACATGAAAATTTCACTTAATATGAAAATTTTATTGAGCAACAATTCGTATGTGTTTTTGCAATATATATTTATAAAAAAAAATTAGTTTATCTTAAAAGCTTTCATTTATGATTTTGTTTCTATAGAGAAGAGCTAGCCTGCAGTATTTGTATAATTTTTGTATATCCATATTGTTAAGCAGTTGTATAATTTGGCTTTGTGTCAACATGTCACTTCCGAATACATCCCTTCTGATTTCTCTTAAAATCGGACATTTGCCCATAAAGTGAAAATTATCTTCTCTTTCACCTAAGTTGCACAAAGAGCACACAATGGGTAAATCAACTCTATGAGGTATGTAGTTCAGTGGCATAAGTTCGCTCCGCAGTTTTACCATCATTGAAATCTCGGCTGTACTATTGTCATCCCTAAAATAATTTTTCTCCTCCAGGTTATGATTCAATTGGCTATATAGTTGTCTGTAGATAGATCCTGTTGCATCATTTAAATATTTATCGCGATGTTTTAAGTTCACTGCAGCAATGAGTTGATAAAACGAAGTTTCTAATTCTTCACTGCACAGGTTTAAGACTATCCCACATTCTGAAGCAAGTTCCAACCAATCAGCGCACCAACTTGTCTTTGTCCTTATGACTTCAAGAGCTACTATTTTGAGTAGTCGATTATCATCCATCTTCAAGACTTTCGTGACATAATCCACTTGCATTTTTAATGTTCGAATGAACAATGGCGAGATTCCTGTTTCTAACATGATAACGTAGTTAGGTGTACTACGCTGAAGCTGGAAGATTCTTTTGCAGTAGTATCGTAGAAGTTTTTCCACCGTATTGTACTGCCTTGTACCCCATGTCTGAGCTGCGTAGAAAAGTTTGCACATTTGCGGCCTCTTCCACTTTACGCTGCTAACACACCCAACAGAAAACGGTTCAATAAGCATCACCACCGACGCGACGCTTCAAATACAGCTGTAGGTGCTGTACTGCAACAACAAAACAGACACAAGGTATGGCAACATATTGCCTTTCGAAGAAACTAAAACCTTCTGAACAAAAGTTCTCAGCATTTCATCGTGAACTCCTTGGTGTCTATTTACCTATTTTTCGGTGTTTTGTTGTGTTGTGTATGCAAGTTGTCGCGACTCAATGTACCACTTCAGTTCACTGTCATGTATGCAAAATCAATTCACTCAATGAACCACTTCGGTTTCTCATCTCTACAAACACATATGTCATCAGCTGTCATCTTTCATATTCTTAACCCTAATTTTAAGTCATTACTTTGTATTACGCGATGGAATAAAGAGCTCACTAGAAGACGCATTGTTTTATTTGACAAGTAAACTGTATAACAATTGGCGACGAGGTTATCAAGTAAAAAGTAATCCGAAAACATCCTGCGCAATTAAAGTCAATCAAACTCGGTTAGAGTATTGATTTAAAGATTATTAATTGAGCTGTATGTCAGAAATTGACGATCAATCCATTAAATCTGAAGCAGAGGAAAAATACGAGGTTTTCAGAGACATCGTCAACAGAAGCATGAGTTTGATAGGAAACTTGGAAGTTTTCTTACCTGGCGATGATTTTACCGTGTACGAAAAGAGATTTTCCCAAATCATCAAAATAAATAAAATCGCGGAAGAAAATAAAGTCCCATTGTTCATGACTCTAGCAGGTGGAGAGGTATGCAAAACGCTAAAAAAAACATCACATACCCAGACGAACCAGACAGCAATGCTTTGACAGAGGTCTTAACGCTGCTCCGAAATCATTACGCACCTAAAACTCATAAGCGCTAAGAACGTGTAAAATTTAATATAGCGAACCAGCAACAGGGCGGATCAATCGCCGATTACATTGTACGTCTAAAAGAGCTGTCACTTAATTATAAATTTGATGCCTATCTTGACGAGGCATTGTGTGACAAATTCATCACTGGAGTAAGAGATGATTGTCTCAAACAAAAGATGTTGGTAGAAGCTGATACGAAGAAATTTGCAGGCTATTGTAAACTAGCAAAAAATTATGAAATGGCAGAGAACAACTGCAAGGTGGCCTTGGGTAATTATCAAGTCAATGCTGTCAAGAACTCGAACCACATGTTCGCTGGAGGAAGAAAACAATACGAGAGAAGCTACAGTTCAAACAAAACCCGTTCCAATCAACAACAAATTCAAAGCTCTGAGAGAAATCAATCAAATAAAATTCAATCGAATTAAGCATGCGGTCGGTGTAAAAAGAATCATGTCGGAGAGCGCCCAGCCTTGGATTGGTACTGTCATCGCAGCAAGTGCAAGGGCCACACGCTAGCAGCATGTTTTGCCAGAATCAACAAGATAACCTCCCAGGAATCATCTTTGCCAGCAGGTTGCATTTTAAATATCGAAGGCGCTGAAATTTGCTTCGAGGTAGACCCAGGGTCATTTATTACCATAATTGGTAAAAATATTTATAATCGTCATTTTAAACAAAAAATATTAGAACCTTACAGTCAAAATGTATTTTCTTTCACAGGAGATGAAATTGGAATAATAAGAAGGTTTTTGGCAGGTGTGCATTGATGGTGACAGTGGCGAAGTCCGAGCTTAGATCTACATGCCTAATCGGATGAGATTGGTTGGATGTTCTCCAGCCACAATGGAGATCTTGGTTATTAAAAACTCAGGTTAAGTTTAAAAAAAGTAATTTAAAAATGATTGCATGTACAAAAAGTGATGTGAAAATATCTAGAACTTTATTAAACACTATCAGAGAACGCTTTCCCAATATAGTAAATAAAAAATTAAACACCCCCATCGATGGATTCGAGGTGGATATAAATTTATTAAAAATGCATGCCGATGCACGTCCTTAATTTTGCAGAGCTTATAACATTCCTTATAAGTTCCGTGATATATATAATGAAGAAATAGATAAGCTAATAGAGCAAAACATTTTAGTGCCTGTAGAAACGTCTCGTTGGGCTTCCCCTTATTCGCAGTGCCCAAGGGGACCTCAAGAAAACTATCAACAAGTACATCGATACTGCCCAGTACCCGATGCCCTTACCGGAAGATTGTTTCGCTAGCTTGGCTGGCTATAAATATTATTGTGTCATAGACTGTGTAAGCACATATTTACAGGTTCAAGTCGAAGAAAAATTGAGAGAACTTTTAACCATGGACACTTCCAGAGGGTTATATCAGTTTACGCTTCTTGTATTCGGTTTAAGCAGTAGCCCAGCAATTTGGCAGTCAATTATAGACAGAATACTCGTTGACGACATTCTCGTAGGCGGTAGCAGTTTTGATGAATTACATGAAAGGTTAATGGAGGTCTTAGAAAGGCTGAACAAACATAATGTCCGAATAAATCTGGACAAATGCAAATTTTTGGTCACTGAAGTCCAATATCTGGGTCACATTCTTCGTCCCCTTTCGGACAAAATGGAGGCCATTGAAAATGCCCCATCACCAAAAAATGTAACAGAGTTACAGTCTTATTTGGGTTCATTGAATTATTATTCACAATTCATGCCAAACATTTCGAGTCACTTAAACCACCTCTATGATCTTCTTATTAAAAATCAAACCTTCAAGTGGACTTCTTTACAACAACAATCCTTTGAGGAAGGTAAACACCTATCAAAACAAAACTACGTCTTGGAACTTTACGATCCAAGAAAGCCAATCGTCATCCTACATAAGTAGGTTCAGTTTAGAGGATGACTGTGCCTTTAATATGGATAGAGTAGTAGTACCAAAGTGTTTACGACATACAATTTTGGAAATATTGCACGAAAGCCATATGGGTGTGGCAAAAATGAAACAATTGTCAAGGTCGTAGGTATGGTGGCCGAACATAGATGCATGTATCGAAAACTTTGTAAGGTCTGTCTGCAACGCCAAACGCCTTCAAAATTATACTAAAGAAGATACTTCTCATTGGCCTGTCAGTAAAATCCCATTTGAACGCATCCATTAAGATTTTTTCTTCTTTGGTAAGAATACCTTTTTATTGTTAGTCGACTGTTGCAGTAGATATGTTTACATCGAAATTATGCAGAAAACAAACATTTATGCAGTATTAGAAAAGCTTGAAAATTTTTGTTTGCAATATTTGGATTGTGTTCTGAAATTGTAACGGACAATGGTCCGCCCTTCAATTCACACCTTTTCTATGATTTTGGTAAGAGATATAGCATTAAAATCACTAAATCGCCTCCATATCACCCTCAATCCAACGGAATTGCGGAAGGAAACGTGCAAACGGTAAAAAGGTGTTTAAAAAATTTAATCTCAGATAATGCCACAAAAAACATGCCTGTTTCAAAATTGATTAATACATTTTTGTTTATGCAACGAAACACTGTAACAGCATCAACATCTTGCACACCTGCTGAAACTATTTTTAAATATAAACCAAGAATTATATAACATTCCATAAAACGTTAAAACAGAAATTCAATATCAAAATTAAGAAACAAAAATAATCGTCAAATCTTGCCTTAATTAGAAAATTCAAACTAATTTGAACAGCAAAAAAATGAGATCATGTCATAAATTTGAACCTGATGAATTGATATTATATAAAACCATTTTTGAAAACACTGTCAAATAGATACCTGGTAAAATCATAAGAAAATTGAGCAGATTCATTCATGGAATTGTATTAAATAAATCTGCTAGTAAAACTGCACATGTTAACCAATTAAAAAAACAACATTCCAGGAAAAAATATTTTATCCAAAATGATTATAATGAATTCACCAATAGCGCGAAGCAAGATTCAATTAGTATTAATGATAATGATGATATCACATCAAAGAAAAAGTTGAGAAATGAAAACGAAATGGAACATTGTCAGATTGATCAGAATATCAGACCTAAAAGAACTATTAAGCCACCGCAGCGTCTTTGCTATACATTATTTTGAGTTTTTTTTTTAAAGGTGAATTGGTTGTATATGCAAGTTGTCGCGACTCAATGTACCACTTCAGTTCACTGTCATGTATGCAAAATCAATTCACTCAATGTACCACTTCGGTTTCTCATCTCTACAAACACATATGTCATCAGCTGTCATCTTTCATATTCTTAACCCTAATTTTAAGTCATTACTTTGTATTACGCGATGGAATAAAGAGCTCACTAGAAGACGAATTGTTTTATTTGACAAGTAAACTGTATAACATGTTGAAGGTAGAGAATTTGTAATCTACACAGATCACAAACCTTTAACAAACGCCTTGATGTCCAAAGCTGAGAGAAGTCCACGTCAAACTCGACACATGGATTACATATTGCAATTTACCAGCGATATACGTCACATTCGTGGTAAAGATAATGTGGTAGCTGATCTTCTTTCACGCCCTGGCAGTGTCTCTAAAGAAATCAATTCAATAAACTTCGATCTAAAGCAAATTTCAAAGTTACAAGACAATGATGAATTCATTGATTTCGTGTAATTGATTTCGTGTAATAACAGACCTAATTCTAAAATTAAATTAGAAATTGTAAAAATGCCTATTACTAACGAACAAATTTGGTGTGAAACAAACACAGATACCAACCGTCCATTTGTTCCTCAAAGAGTTACATCAAAATATTTTTGGCTTTCTATGAATAAAGATTGCCATCTCTGGGCAAAATCATGTGTAGCGTGCCAACGATCAAAATGCCAACTATGCGCTTTGAACACATACATATGGATCTTGTGGGTCCTCTTCCCCAATCCAATGGATGTTCATATGTTTTCACTGTAGTCGACCGTTTTACTCGATGGCCAGAAGCCTATGCCATCCGTAATATTTTTGCAGCCACCGTCGCCAAAACCTTTGTTCAAAAATATGTCTGTAGATTTGGTGTTCCAGCCCAAATTACAACCGACCAAGAAACACAGTTTGAGTCGAAGTTTTTTCAGCAATAACAAGCATGTTAGGGTCTCATAGAATCCGTACTTCAGCTTACCATCTGCAATCCTACGGAATGGTGGAAAGACTCCATCGCCAGTTAAAGGCTTCCATCGTAGCTCGAATAAACACTCAACATTGGCGTGATGAGCTTCCCCTTGTACTACTTGCTATAAGGAAAGCTGTAAAAGAAGATCTTTTTTGTTCAGCTCCAGAGCTGGTATACGACCAGACTCTGAAAATCCCCGGAGAGTAGATTAGATTTAGATTTAGATTGGTTTTATTATTTTTTCAATGATTAAATTCATAATTTACAAAAACAAAAAAGCATGGCATTTTGCCGTCTGCCTAGTTGACAAAACATGAAAATTTCACTTAATATGAAAATTTTATTGAGCAACAATTCGTATGTGTTTTTGCAATATATATTTATAAAAAAAAATTAGTTTATCTTAAAAGCTTTCATTTATGATTTTGTTTCTATAGAGAAGAGCTAGCCTGCAGTATTTGTATAATTTTTGTATATCCATATTGTTAAGCAGTTGTATAATTTGGCTTTGTGTCAACATGTCACTTCCGAATACATCCCTTCTGATTTCTCTTAAAATCGGACATTTGCCCATAAAGTGAAAATTATCTTCTCTTTCACCTAAGTTGCACAAAGAGCACACAATGGGTAAATCAACTCTATGAGGTATGTAGTTCAGTGGCATAAGTTCGCTCCGCAGTTTTACCATCATTGAAATCTCGGCTGTACTATTGTCATCCCTAAAATAATTTTTCTCCTCCAGGTTATGATTCAATTGGCTATATAGTTGTCTGTAGATAGATCCTGTTGCATCATTTAAATATTTATCGCGATGTTTTAAGTTCACTGCAGCAATGAGTTGATAAAACGAAGTTTCTAATTCTTCACTGCACAGGTTTAAGACTATCCCACATTCTGAAGCAAGTTCCAACCAATCAGCGCACCAACTTGTCTTTGTCCTTATGACTTCAAGAGCTACTATTTTAGGTAGTCGATTATCATCCATCTTCAAGACTTTCGTGACATAATCCACTTGCATTTTTAATGTTCGAATGAACAATGGCGAGATTCCTGTTTCTAACATGATAACGTAGTTAGGTGTACTACGCTGAAGCTGGAAGATTCTTTTGCAGTAGTATCGTAGAAGTTTTTCCACCGTATTGTACTGCCTTGTACCCCATGTCTGAGCTGCGTAGAAAAGTTTGCACATTTGCGGCCTCTTCCACTTTTGAATATTAAAAACTTGGATTTGTCAAGGTTAACTATCAGAACCCGACAGTATTCGAATAATCGGTTAATCATCAACTGCAATGATTCAGAAGAGGCTGCCAACAGAACAATATCGTCTGCAAACATCAATAGTTTTATTATCATCCCTGCGTACTCTACTCCACATGGCAGAATGTCAACCAGATCATCAATGAACATGGCGAACATGCTTGGGCTCAATGTACAACTTTGCCTGACTCCCGATTTTGTTTTGAATTCTTCCGAAAGCGCTTCACCATTCCATACTTTACTTGTTGTGTCGTCGTAGAGATTCGGTATGACTCTTCCAAACTTCCATGACATACCTTTACTATATAGCTTATAAAATAGAGCCTTTCTATCGATCATATCGAAAGCAGCTCTAAAATCCACGAAGAAGGCATATAGCTTCTTTTTCTTGCTAAGGAATGTTTCAGCCATACATCTAAGGGTAAAAATATGATCGATCGTTGAATATCCACTTCTAAATCCTGCCTGGTACTCCTTCATTAGTTTGTCGCTATCAATCCATTCGTTGGATCGTTTGTGTAGTATTAGTGTAAATATCTTGTATGAAGCATTTAGGAACGATATACCTCTGTAATTAGCTGGTTCGGCCATGTTTCCTTTCTTGTGAATCGGAAAAATAATCGATTCCTTGAATTCATGTGGTATAGTCCCGGTTTCCATGATATTGTTAAATATGAAAGTTAGCCTTGTGAGTACTTCTGGTGTCCCATACTTATAAAATTCAGCTGATATGCCATTCGAACCTGCAGCTTTTCCATCTTTAAGCTTCGTTACAGCTGATATTACTTATTGGTAACTAATTGTACCATCAAGAACACCACATTCATAGGCTGGTATAGCGTATTCCACCGAAGGTGTCTCATGTACTGGATTCAACAGTTTCTCAAAGTGAGCTGCCAGAAGGTTTGGACTCAAGTTCGTTTGGATTGAAAACCGTTTGCCATTCAGCTGTCTTGCCAAGTTCCAAAAATCTTTTGAGTTTTTGCATAGCGCTAATCGTCTTGATTCAGCTTCGTAGAAAACAGCCTTTTTTTGTTTACATATTTCTTTGTACGCCTTATTAGCCATCAAATATTGGTGTCTAAAATAGTCCTCATTTGAGGTGCTATACGCTCTTAACCAGCCAAACGATAATTTTCTGTATTTTCTACAGTCGGCATCATACCACGGTGCCGAAGAGTTCCGCTGAGTGTTGGTGTTAACTGTGTAGTAATAGGCTTTGATTATCTCTTCTATCTGTGGTAAATCGTAAGTTCTTTGGCATATCAGTGCATTATTTAATCTCAATTGATACTCTGACTTGTGTTTCGATTTCCATTTTATTTTCGGTAAGGTATTCATAATTCTCGATTCCTTTGCTTCTCTGGTATTAAGTTTAAAGTTTACGGCGATTGGGAAGTGGTCAGAGTAAGGTACATTATGGATTTCCAAATCAACAATGAGTTCATTCCATTTACTAACTACCAAACTATAATCAATCACCGAGCTACCTTGTCCTCCAACAATAGTAAATTCTCCGTTCGTATCCGATAAGCTAGTTCCATTTTGAATTCTTAAACCGTATGTATCGCATATTTCAATAAGCTTCAGTCCTCTTGCATTAACAATAATGTCCTTCGAATTTCGTTCAATTCCCAGGATCTCATTTTCATTTCCCGCTTGTCTTCCTGTCCTCGCATATCACCCACCACCAGCACGTTAGATGTTTTACCTCGAGTTATTACACCTTCTAGTTTTTCAAAATCGTTATTCCATTGATTGCAGTTGATATAAGTCGGCAGGATTCGGAAACATTTTTCTTTGAAAAACAGTTCAACAAAAATAACGCCTTCATATACTTTAAATTCGCAACACATATTTTTAAGATTTTTTTTTAATCCAAAGCAGCAACCTCCACTAGCTCTTCCCCTTGATTGTGTTCTAACAGCTGGTACTAATTTAAATTCCTAAATTTACTTTCAAAATTCGTAAAATTATTTTCCATAATAAATGTCTCATATAAAAAAAACAAAATCAAATTGATTAATAAATTCATAAAAATCTACAAACAAGTCTTATTGGTTAATCCTGCAACATTATAAGAAAGAATTGTATAATTAAAAGATTCTAAAGCATTTTCATTTTTTCTAATTTTAATTAAACTATTTTTATGGCAGACGGCATTACAATCAAACATGTCTCGTGTGAACACCACTTGAAGTCTGATGTCGTCTTCTGTTGACTTCTCATTATTCCAGTCTTCCAGCGCTGTCAGATCAAATATGTCACCAACCAGCTGTTTAAGTGTAAACAAACCATCTTCTGCGTCCGAAATTATCTTGCCACTTTTATCGAAAAAAAATTTGTTTTCATCAATCAAAAGGGTTTCTCCTTTAATTTGGCACTTAATGCCCCTATTATTTGAACTGATGTTTCTTCTCAGATTGTTTAATCCTTTTCTTCGTTCTCTCGCCGCTGCTGGATAGTCCTTGTGAATTGTTGTGCCGGTGTTTTGTAGCTTATTCTTTGCTCGAAGAATCCGAAAAACATCTTCTCTGTTCGTCATTTCAACAATTACATTTGTCGCTGATCTTCCGATTTGTTTTGCTGTAGTTATTTTATCCGAGTTGTTTGTTTGCAATAGTCGAAAAAATGGGTCCCGCGATTTTTTTTTAATTTTCCTTAAAATTTTATTTTCTAACTTGGCTACTTTTAGTAAGAAAAACATATTTTTGTGTTATGTACCGTTATTTTGATTTCTTTAATTTTCTCAGCAACTTATGAACCGATAGCAATCATTTTTGCTTTGAACGAGCTCTAATATTGTCTTAACAATATTTGATTCTCAAAAGTGCAATTTTTGTTTGTTTGGATTTTTAAAAAATACTGATTTTTTTTTCAAAATGCTATATCTCAAAAAACAGTTCAACATTTTTTTACGAAATTCAAATTTATAGCGTACTCGTATATTTATAATCACCAATCAACTGCATACCAAAAATATTTTTAGAACTAAATTGAAAAATTTAATTTTTAAAAAATTATTTAAAGAAAAACCTCTAACGATTTTCTATACAAAAATTAAAAAACCAAGGGTTTTTGATTTATAAAATGGCATTTAAATTTTTGAAGACAAACGTATTTTCAAGGTAAAAACTTAAAACTTAAATTAGTTTTATTTAAAAATTATTTTACTAGTATTAAATGTAACCAATTCCATCTCACCAGATCAAATCCTGTGCATGATGCCCGAAAGAGCGCCACTGCATCGGATTAACGAATATGATATACATATTTAATCAACAATCTATTTTAAAGTGTCTATCTTGGAGTATTATCTTGATTTTAAAATATTATTCTTCAAGAATAAGGTTGTTTCACACATACATATTTGACTTGCCTTCGCCTATATAAAATAATAAATACTAAGTAAAAGTTAAAGAAACGGCCCGAAAGAGTATATGTATGTATTTTTTATTAGAATCACATTGTACCTATATAGGCATTACGTACAACTTTAACAACTACTGCTTACGTGTCACTTCATAACTAAAATCCAAAACGCACAAAAGCCTGACTGTAAACAACACATGAATAGCAATTTCTTTAACCTGTTTGCTTGTTTTTTTTTAACTTTAACGAAAAAAATAAACTGACCGTAATAACTCCATGTTTGCGCTGAGAACTTGTATAAAAGAATGAATGGCCTGCAACGCCCAATCAACGAAAACTCAATGCTGTCTTATATCGTTGAAGCGAGATATACTCCCATTGCTATCATTAGGCATTGCAATATTCGGGAATTCAAAACCAATGTGCACCGACATCTCCTTTTGAACCGTCTCTCATCTTCCTAGTGCTCACACTGTGCCTCTGCATTATAACGGTAGTAATATCCCCTTGAGTGTGTGCTTAATGTGATTGGATTGTAGTAAGTACCTTCTACCTACCAATAACATTACTTCAATATCATCTTAAACATGTCTTTATCTATCTACATATCTCCATAAAGCTAAGCTACTTAATACTTATTCGTTTTAGACACCTACCTAACTACACAACCAAATATACATACATGCTCTTCCTCTTTCTTATCTTCAGATAATTTATTTTCCATGCTGGTTCTTGTAATATGGAATTGAAATAAAGCTATTCAAAGGAAAAAAACTTTAACGAACTAGTTAAGTATGCTTACAAGTATTTTTCATTTCCGGGATGAGCTGTCCTAGGATAAGTTGTGACTTGAGATGAATCGTGCCTTTATATATGCAATGGAAATACCTGGAAACTAGCTTACCGACAAAAATGGTGTGTATTATATAAGTTAAAATGTTATAAGTCAAAAAGTTAAGTTTTTTCAACAAATTATAAATTAATATTCAATTAAAAACAAATCGCATAGTATACGAAAAATTCTATTATGTGTTAAAATTAAATGGTTCCGTACCTATGAGAGCCGACATGCTTACAAAATAATACATAATATAATGGTGATTCGTCCATACTAAATTTATATTCTCGAAAAAAAATGTCCCTCCGCCATAAGCGCACTATTTGCTCTTGCACCCAAAAATAAAATGCACGACTGGTCTCACCAACTTTCTCCTGTATGCAAAGAGTCTGTTTAAAAAAATTCCTATAAGCTAGGTTAGGCTAAAGTGGCTGTCCAAGATGGAAACGGACACACTTAGGCCAGTTTAATGGCCCATTGTGATACCACATGGATCTTGAGGCTTCCTCCTAAGCTCAATGGAGCCAGTTTGAATCCCTTACGAGATGCGAGAGTCTTATTATGCTGATATGATTTAGATCGTTTAGATCGTTAAAGAAGAATTCTCCAAAGTAATTCTTGCGTTTTTGAGCCAGAGCAGGGCATGTACGAGTACATAGAAGATGAAGAATTGCTTCCTCCTCTTACTCGTCCATACAGCTTCTGCAAATGTCATTTGCGAATACCCCTAGTTGTGTGGCTTTCCTATTAGATAGTGTCCTATTATGACACCTATTATCGAGTATATACGCGATCTGCTTAGAGATAGGTAGCACCTTGAACGTTTAGTGGCTAGATGTTTTTTGTAACCTGACACGTGGTGATGTTGTTCCCCCTGGTGTTTGCCTTCTTTATAGCGTTTTGCATTAGCAACAGTTTACAGGTATCGATTGGAATGCCAGTATAAGACAAATATTGTATGATGGGCTGCACTGTACCGTTCCTGGAGAGTTCATCTGCCTTTCAGTTACCTGGAATATCTCTATGGCCCGGCACCCAGCAAAGGTGAATATTAAACTGTTGTGCCATCTTCATTAAAGATGATCGACAGTTATGGACTGTTATAGAGTTTAAAGAGACAGAGTCGAGAGATTTGATAGCAGCATTACTATCTGAAAAAATATCTGTATCAGATGTTGATATAACGTTTTCTTTAAGCCAGGACAAGACTTCTTTTATCGCCAAAACTTCCGCCTGGAACACGCTACAATGATTGGGAAGGCGGAATGACTTAACACCCACTTCTGTTTTTAAACTATCTGTATAAAAATGGATTGACCCATCTTGCAGGAATGTCCTATCCTCCCAAAAAGATCTAGGAGACATAGAAATCTCAAAATTTCTGTTGTATTACAGTTTGGGGATGGTGTAGTCTGTGTGCTTTGGAATTGATTCTAAATAGCTAAGAATTAAAGAGTGGCCAATGTTGTTGTTAGTACACCGCGACGAAGCCTTGAGGAAAAGAGCTATTTTTTTGCTAAATATGTCAAGAAGTGTTAGGTAGAGTAAGGTGTCCAGTGCCGAAGATGGGGTCGTGCGAAGCGATCTTATTATACACAGGCAAGCTGAACTTTGGACTTTATTAAATTTATATCGGTTTATAGCTTCCTCTTAGGCTCTTTCCTGTACGTTGCTTTTAAAATGTAGTTTTTTCTCCAAGACAAGCCCAGGTATTTAGCCTCGTCTGAGAAATTTAATTGGATTCCTGTAATATAGGGAGGGTTGACAAATGGAATTTTGTATCTCCTCGAAAATAAGACTAAATCGGTTTTGTGTTGGTTAACACCCAGTCCACACCGATCAGCCCAAAATATTGGTCTGTCTACGGCATTTTGTAATAGTTCCTAAAAGGTGCGTAGATGCTTTCCTGACACTGCTATAGTTTTGAGTTAATTATTCTGTTAGTCAGCATTGAATGAATTAACTCCAAAAGTGAACTCTCTACATTTAGAGATGTTAGTGCAGATGTGATTGCAGATGCGTCCACGTTGGTAAAGACATTTTTATTCGACGGTGCGGACTAAGGTGTGTAACGCTGTTTCCACCGATTTGCCTTAACAATAGGCATGTAAAGACGAAGACAGAAGTCTTGTATCAACACTCGCCCTTAAATGAATATCAATCAATCTTTCCAAGGTCTTAAGAAGGAATGATGATAGACTTATAGTTAATAGATCTTTAGGATTGACTTGCGAGCATTTATCTCTTTGGGTATAAAAACAACTTTAACTTCTCTCCATGCCGAGGGAACATGAACCTTCTGGATATGTTGTATTTTGTAAATAACTGTTGCAAGTTTCGGTAAGAGAACTACCATGAAAGTGAGTGTCCAGTAGTAAGTTCAGAAATTCATTACGTGATTTGACCAGGAGCCGTCTAGACGAAGAAACAGCCAATAAATCAAAAATCTGTTGTGTTCAACGCTTGGTATTATTTTCACGTTTACTCTAGTATTGCAGATTTTTACCAATAACTTGCTATTGACTCTAAATTTATTAATAAGTAATACCATTTTGAAATCTGCATTTAACGCGCATATTTGTAAAATAGTTAGCCACTCAGGTATTCATGCATTTTTTTTATACCAGCTATGATTTAACTTTTTCAAAAAATATTTGTTTTCACATTTTGCATTGAAATTCAATGTTAAATCATTTTTTTCTCCAACTGTTATAATAATTTTCTTCTACTTATGTATTGGCACAAGTAATGTAAAATATTCCTGCAAAAATAAATGATGGAACGAATTCACTTGTAGTCGTGGTATTTAAAAATGTAAAATAAGAAAAAAATAATGCACTGAACAAAAAAAAAGGCAAATAACTTTTCTTGTGGTTGGAATAGAACTTTTTTGTCAGTTTTCAGGTCATAAAGTCAGCTATGCGGCATTTAAGGGTTATCTATTACTAACGGGACACCCTGTATACAAAATTAATAAAAAAAAACCTTAATGATTTTCAAAAAAAAAATTAAATTCAAGGGTTTTCTAATTTATAAAATGGCATATTAATTTTTTAAGACAAACTTATTTTTCGGGTAAATTTTGAATCTTAAAACAGTTTTTTTTTTTAAATTATTTTAACTGTGCATGAGCCCGCAGGAGCGCATTATTTTGACAAAATTGTAATTACATTACTATCAATTATTCAAATTAATACATTTGGTATACATTTATATGCTATAATTAATCAACAATCTATTTTAAAGTGTCTATCAGGACGTATTATCTTGGTACCTTTGTATATGTGATTTTAAAATATTATTCTTTACGAATAAGGTTGTTTCACACATATTTTACTTGCCTTCGCCTATATAAAAGAATAAATACTTAGTACAAGTCGAAGAAACGGTCCAGAAAGAGTAGGTACATGTATTTTCTATTAGAAAAACTTTTTCAACGCATTTGTATACATACGTTGAAAAAGTTTAGTTTATGTAGTTTCGCTTGATTGGAGATTAAGAACGAGTGTTCCTAAGGAATGTATTTCCTCATCTAGATATATGTATACTATGATATAAAAGCGAAATTTTAATGTTTGTTACGAACGATCTCAGAAAGTAGTCAACCAATTTATTTGAAATATATTTTATTATTTTCTATATTGTTATGAGAGTGTTTATGTCTTTAATTTTTGTCATTAATTATTTGTCAAACTTAAATATTATTAATTTTACATTTGTTGTCCATTTTTTTTTTCATTATTTGACTTATACAACCACTCATATCTTAAAACCTATCCAATAATCGACAAAGATTAGCATTGCTTCATAAAGTCAAAATTATTGCACAAATTTTAAGCCTAAAATCACTTCTAAGTTAAACACACAACCTGAGAAATAAATAAAAACAAATTATAAAATTATAAACTTTTTGAATTTATTTTATCCAGGAAATTAGATTCCATCACAATCGCGAGGTCGCTGCTTTGTTTCATTTTATTACCATTCCAACATTTTTAATTTTCGTTTCTTTCCATGCTCTTTCTCTCTTAATATGTGTTCCATTTAATAGTTACGTTTTGTCTCTTACCTACCTACCTAAATATTTTTCTATATTGTATAGTTTATCAACTAACCTACACACACAAATTATTTTTTTGTTTCTCTAATTCTATCGTCACATCGCTGAGCAGTGTGGACTCTTTTTTTTAAGTTACTATGGACATTTAATTAACTACAGTGCACATAAAATGCCGATTTATCTAAAGAAAAATTAGATCTTTTTATTTTTCGGGTTCGAGGAAGTGAATAGATTATATTTCTTCCAATTCAAAAATAAAAAAGTTCTATTATAATAGCTTGAATTACCAATTTTGTATTTTGTTAAAATTTTCTTTACAAATAACTCGAAGAAGGTATTTACAATGACGTCGAGAAAAAGAGCACACAAATGTGGATAGGTTAAGTCAGTTGCATTGCACTGAACATGAGCAGATGAATAAATAAATGGATATTTACACACGCATACCTATAGATGTATGAGAAACTTGAAAGAAAACACAAATTCGTTTTTTTTCACCGCAAACTATATTTTTCGGTTGCAAAAAAACCTTTCTAGGTAATACCTAGTAGGTATGAATAAAAGAATTCTGTTTTTAACTAAAAAATTGAAATGGTTTTGTTTGTTTTCACGTGCGGCTTACAGATCTCCGTTTTTAATTTAAACGTGTTCAATTTCCCATTAAACCATGCTTTTGTATGACAATTTACAATTCTCAGGGTCAATCGTTTAAATTGATTGGAGTCGACCTTAGGGAAAATGTCTTCTCTCATGGTCAGCTTTATGTTGCTTATTTACAGGGTAGGCTCAAAAAGCAACCAATACATACTTCTTCCTCGCAGTAAAATAACTGAAAATTTTGTACCTATATCCGGAGGCTTTAAAATAAAAAAAAATAATTATAATATGCACAAAGATGAACAAACTCTTCTTTTTTCAAGTGTGAAATCTAGTTAGATACGGTACGTATATACACACACATAAATTAAAATTAATATTATTGTAGAAAATATGCTCAGTCCTATTGAGAAATTTATATTAAAAAAAATGTTCGTGATTACAATTTGCGAAGCAACGCGAGCACGGGTCGGCTAGTAAGTTATACGGGTAAGTTTTGGAGTCTTCTTCTGGGTCATATTCTTCATCCTCTTTATAGCTATCATTGAAGTCGATCAGGAAAAGTTTTTAAATCGACATTTGACGGTGTTTCCCTTTGAATAGAAATGAAGATTATATAACGATCGATCGGAAATCACACAAAGAATTTTTTTTGAGAAAATATAGTTAAGTTGCACATTTAGTTATCTCTAAAAATTTATTTTGCTAATTTCCGGACGGAAACACATTTTTCTGAATATGCTGATACCTTTGTATATGGAATGGAATAGTACTATCATGAAGAGGAACGAACGAAGCGACAACTGGGCAAACATCAATGAATTAAATCTGCATGGTTCGTGGGGAATTTTAATTAGGGGAAATTTGGAGACAATTTAATAATACAAAATATAGAACAATGTATAGAAACGTAGCTATAATTGGAGGGAGACAATAAAGAGACATATTTTTGTTTATTTATTTATGTATTATGTATAGAGCAATAATAAAAACAAATACCAATTGAAATTTAAATTTTATAACTGTTGCCGGTTAGCCGATTGTCAATGCATATAACAAAATACTTTTTTCAAAACAAAAAGGAAGTAGGTACAATGTTTTTGTTTTTCTTAGGTATCCTTTTGATAAACCCCTTGTATTCAAAATACAATTTATGTAGTCTTAAGTTACTTCCTTTTTTAGACGTGTCTCTTAAAATCACTTTAGTGTAAGTGCCTTAACAACGAAAATTTATATAATGATTATTTCAGGGTCCACAATACATCTTCAAGGTGCAAATTTAACAATAGATGATTCAAATTTTGAATCAATTCAAAAACAGGATAAGTTAGAATTTACTTCAAATACTGGACCAGGTTGCTTAGATGTTACTTCTGTTAGTGCAGTAAGTTCCTTAAGATCGGAAAAAGTTCAAACAGCATCAGAAGGTGACTGGGATAAAGGAACCGGTTCAGATCGTGAAAATGGTCGGAGATATTTTACTGACCAATATGACTATAGTTCGAATACTCGAAATTTTATTTCACGTCATACATCAGCTGTTCAAAAGAAATATCATATGTTTGGAAGGCGATGTTTGCATGAAGAAGCAACACAAAATACAATAGTGTATTCCAAAATGCAGATTTTGAATTCGCAAGAATCATTCCTTGATTGTGATGCACTAGTAAATTCTGCGTTTCTAAATTTTGAGGAACATGATGCTCCTATTGGAAATGAAAGCAATTCAGGTAATTTCAAATATTAAGTTCTATTTCTGTACTTCTTTTTTATAATTATTTACTTTGCAAAAAACGCATTCCTATTTTTCAAGTAGGTTTCGTTCGAGATAACTTGGACTGTACAAGTTTTGAATTTAATTGCCACTTAACTCGAGATGAAAAAAGAGCTCGAAATCTGCATGTTCCCATTCCTGTTCCAGACATAATAAATCTACCAATGGATGAATTTAATGAACGTTTATCAAAATATGACCTAAATGAAAATCAATTGTCTTTAATACGCGACATTAGACGAAGAGGCAAGAACAAAGTTGCAGCACAAAATTGTCGAAAGCGAAAATTAGATACTATACTTTCCCTTGAAGGTGAAGTTCAAGAAGTGCGTCGGAGAAAAGAAAAGTTGCTTAGTGAACGATCCCTAATTCTAACGGAAAAGAAAAGGATAGCAAACAAATTTTCTTCTCTACATAATTTAATATTTCAAGTAAGTATGTTTGAATCAAATAATAATAAAAAATAAACAGTAAAATTATAAAAGAAGCTTAGACTGTTTGCATTGAAAAATTAATGATCATTTTTTTTACAGTATCTTCGAGATTCTGAAGGAAATCTGTGCTCGCCATCAAACTTCAGTTTTCAAATACAGCCAGATGGTTCCATGATTTTACTCCCAAGAAGTAATTCCAAGCTTATCTGAGCGGTGGATGCTGTATTATTATTCAAACTTATACAATATATGTAACTTAACCTCTGAAATCCTGTTATAAAACGAAAGGTCAATTTTCTATACAATAAATAACGTGTTTACAATTTTCTGCTTCCACAATAAAAGTTATTTCATGTGAAAAGCTCTTCCCGATTAGTCAAACAAAACGTATATTTTATTTTTAACTTTCTATTGCAAGTTATTGTTATCGGATCGATTTGTCAAACCAAAATGTCTTAAATTTCTCAATTCCTAGAATCTAAATCAATTTGTTTAAGTATGTATGTAGTACGTTCGAAAGCTTGTACGGCCGTAAATTTGTCAAACCTCTTTTTTCATTGAAAAAGAACATGAAGAACCAATGAAACAAGCAACAACAATTCAATTTAAAAATATTCATCACGCGACGCGGTACCGACTTGATTTTCTTTTGAAAAAAAAAATAAAGTGCTTTTAATAAATAAATAAAAAAAGGTGCGGTGGGTGCAAGATGTAGTGCATGCAAAGCAAAACACGAGCAAGCTGGAGGGGGGGCTCTTGCTACCGCTGTACTGGAATGTGTTACGATTTCTAGACTACCAAATAAAATCGAGAAAAGAAAAAGATGAGGACCCAAAATGTCCAGCTATATGAGGGGACCCTCAGAGGATTGGCCGTCCATGTATTTAGAAGATACCACCTTGACTACTGCAACCTCTATTTCACTGCAGTAGTCTCTTTACTCAAACTTGCATCCCCTACGTGAGTATACCTTACCCTCTTATTTTTCCATCACCTCCACCTCTGTGGGATGGTATAAGGCCGACAGTGTCACCATGCTGAAATAAAGAAAATCAAGTATTTTAACAAAAGTGAACCTCCACCAACAGGATCGAAAAAGGAAACAACCTTTTTGGGTTTATTAATTTTTTCAACTACGTTATAAAATAAAATGGTTACCTACTTTATTAAAGCAATCTAAAAAGATCTAATGTACATACATATACACTTAGTCATAGTTTTAAGGTAAGTTATATTTAAAATATTGTAACTTCTCTTGTTCAGGTAGGGTGAGTATATAAAAAAAATTAATTATTGATCTTATTTAGTCTTAGTTTTAAGGGAAGACAAATTATAAAATATGCAATTTTAACCGTATGTAAAAAAATGTAATAATTAGTTTAGTTTTAAGGTAAGTAATTTTAAAATATTTAACTTTCTTTTTTTTATTATGAATTAATTACACGGTGTTATAGTTTCAAGGTAAGTAAAATTTTTAAATGTTTAACTTCTATTTTTCAGGTTTAATAATTAATTAATTTAATAATTATAACGGTAAGTATGTCTATAAAAATAAAGATATTTAATTTATAGACCAAAGAAAAGTTTAATCAAATAAAAAAATTAAATAAAACCAGAGTATAAATGAACAATTAAAGGATAAGACTTACCAACCTTCAATTTCGGACGTCCCAGCAGTAGTGCACCATGGTAGTTGTTGTTGGCTTTAGGATAAATTAATAGGTATTGATTTAATTTTTTTTATTTTAATTAACTTTTCCTTTTCTTTTTGTTTTAATTTTTTTCACTTTTTCTTTTTTTTAATAATTTTTGAGATAACCGTTGTAGGATTTTTATGATCATAACGTACAAAATACTGTACCTCAAAATTCTGTATACCAAAATTCTGTATTTTAAAATGCTGTAAATAGTCTGACAAATAAAAATCGTTTTGATAATGTAAAAAAGTGCGCTTTTTGATAATGATGGGTTGGGTTCGTAATCCTGTATTTATCATAATACTGTATTTAAAATACTGTATCTCAAAATACTGTATTTCAAAATACTTTATGTACAAAATACTGTATGATCAAAATACTGTATCTTAAAATGCTGTAAATAGGTTGACAAATAAAAATCGTTTTGATAATGTAAAAAAGTGCGCAAAAGGATTTTTATTTGTCAGCCAATTTACAGCATGTTGAAAAAAACAGATTACCTTTATAAAGAATACATATTTTTTCATTGGCATAATGTTCTAATATACTTCCCTTGAACAAAAACATATGATGAATCATAAGTCTTTAAATTAATAAAAACAAAACGAAAGAAATTGTATCATACAGAATTTTAGCCATACAGTATTTTAAAATACAGCATTTCGAGCCGCTCCCGTTTTTTTAGCTTATTTTCAATCGAATTATACGTCTACAAAGAGATATCCTTTACAAACAATTAATTCCGAAGCTCCATTAAGTATTGGATTTTTGAATATAAGTGCAAATGAAGTTGAAAATGCATTACGTAGCTTAAGCTGCGATAAAAGTGCTGGTCCAGATGAAATTCCTGCAGTTATTTTTAAAAAATGTGCCTTTGCTATTTCTGAACCTTTTTAATAATTCTCTTCTAAAGGAGAATTTCATTCTGAGTGGATGAAATCCTTCATTAGTCCAATACACAAGTCGGGTTCTAAACATTAAATATCAAACTATCGCCCGATCTGCAAACTCTCAGCGATACCTAAACTTTTTGAAAAGATTGTATACGATAAATTATCTTTTTGATTCAAAGAAATAATATCGCCTTACCAACATGGGTTTAAGGGGGGAAGATCCACCTAAACTAATCTAGTTCTATTTTCAAATTATGTCCTCAATAAACTAGAAGAAGGTATTCAGGTTGATGTCGTCTACACAGATTTTGCCAAAGCGTTCGATAGAGTGAATCATTTGATACTAATATCTAAACTTAAAAGCGCATGTTTTCACTCTGCTATGGCTTTCTTCCTACTTAACGAAATGAAATCGAATTGTTTCCATAGATAACATTCAATCTTCTCCTTTTTTGGTAACCTCGGGCGTACCGCAATGTAGGCATCTTGGACCGTTATTGTTCTTGATTTTTATTAATGACATGCCTGACGTTTTTAAAAACTCACACCGCCTTCTTTTTGCGGACGATCTGAAATTCTTTAAAAGCATTAGATCCTCTCGCGACTGCCACCTACTCCAAGACGATCTTGATTGTTTAACTTATTGGTGCACCTTTAATGATTTGTTTTTGAATGTCTCCAAATGTCAGTGTTTTACTTTTTCGCGTATTGCCTATTCAATCAATTTCGACTACAAAATAAACAATAATATTCTAAAAAGAGTTTTTGAAAAAAAAAATTGGGAATTATATTCGATTTTAAATTTAAGTTTATAAAACATATCGAATACATCATTGCCATATCTAACATCATGCTTGGTTTCATAAAACGTAATTCATCTGATTTTACTGATCGCTATACTCTAAATCGCCTGTATAATGCTTATGTCAGATCTATTTTAGAGTATGGATGTGTTAATGGAACCCTCATTACAACATTAATTCTACTACAATTGAAAATGTTCAGAAAAAGTTCACTAGGTTCGTTATTTGGAAACTTGGTTTGAATATTGAAATGCCCTCTTATTCAATTAGATGTAAGCTAATTGATATTCAGTCACTCGAAAACCGTAGAAAAATGTAAACTGTATTGTTTGTAAATAATATTTTGAAAGCGATCATGGGACAAATTATGCCAAAAATGAGCCAGTAACTAGCTGTGTCCGTGAAGTTAATAGTATTTCTCTTGTTTTTGATTTTAACTTTCATAGTAATCCCTCTACCCTTAAATGTAATCTATAACGTCATTTTATAATTAATTTTTGAAATAAGCAAAATACTATGTACATACTCAAATATATTTATTTTTATTTATGTAAGTTATTTTCAAGTAGTCTGTAAGATATTTTTGTCTGATTGATGAATAAATAAATAAATACTAAATACTAAAAAATACTAAATACACTACAGAGACATGACCTTTTTAAAGGAATTTAAATAGCCAGTCATGATCGTGACAAAAAACAATAGATAACAAGCAATGCCGAGAAACATAGCGAAGGTACTACTGCTGATGGGAGCAGTAATCCTAGGTGTCTGTATTGTATCATATTCATGTTTTGTCAGTATTTATTTATTTTAAAATATGTAGTTCAGTAAGCATTTATTTTGGATAAAACTAGGAAATTCATAATAATAAACTTAACTTGCTATTAAAACGGCAACCTACCAGTTCGTCATTTTTACTTCCCCCCACCAGTGGTAAGGAGTTTAATTTACAAATTGTCGAATTTACATTGGTCCTTCGAGAAGAAGAAACAGTGAAGCGTTACCAAGGCTTCTGACATTGGTATGTATTTTAAATAACAAATTTAAAAAAAAAAGTTATATAAATCGAGAAAAATTACCTACAAATTACGACCAAATACAAGTGAAGCTATTATACGAAAATAAAACTACGCAACGAATAAATTAAATAAATAAAAACAATACATACAAAAAAAAAGTGCTACAATCATGTTGGACGAAACTGACGTTTTCATTATTGTAACCAAGCAAAAAACCTTGGCTGAAGATATCGTAACATTGAACAGAAATGTTGGTAAGGGCAGTGCGTCAAGGAAAACCCTCAGATACAAAGAAGAAAGACTCCAACGTCTAAGTGCACTATGGTCTGAGTTTGACTCAAACCATCAAAAAATAGTGTCTACAGTAAAGAATGACACTCCTTATATGCAAAGGGATACATATAACCGAGTGAAATCGGTGTACGAAGAACTAAGGAAAAAATTAGATGCAATTATCCCAGAACTGGAAAAAAGGAATGAAAGTGAAGAAAAACCCAAAGACAGTGCATATGTTCTTCAGATGCAAAAGTTGAAAAAACTAAGGCTTAAAGTCACCACCATAGTTGTGAACTTGGAAGAATTTGAGCAAACTTTCGATGACTACTCCAAGGAAATATATGAGTACCAACAAAAAATGTTACTTGAACAACTTAAAAACATGACCGATCTGCATGAAAACTTTATTGCAAATGCATCGGAGGAAGATCTAAAGGTACCGTATGTGGCAACCAACGAGTATAAGGGTGTAAAACAGAATATTAATAGGTTGCTTCACCAAACAGCATCCAATTTAGTCAATGGCAACAATTATAACAAGCCAAAAGAAGCGAAACCCGAATCAATGCTTCCGAGGCTGAAGGAAATTTCTTAGAATGGCAACCATTTTATGATCTTTTCTCCACAATCATACACAATAGAAGTAGCCTCAAGACATCAGAAAAAATGGAATATCTGAAGACACAACTAGAGGGAGAGCACTACAATAGTGCGTGCGAAATCTTAAAAAATCGTTACAATAACGAAAGAAAGATTGTATCTATTCATCTAGAAAAGATGTTTATGGCTGGACAGCCCAGTAACATTCCATCAGCAACGTCGATCAAAAACATTTTTGATGCCATCAAAGAAGGACTGGCAGCACTCAAAAACATGGGTTTCGATACCACATCATGGGACCCAATTATAGTACGCATGACGACTAAAATGCTTGATACCGAAAGCAGAAACCTGTTCGAACAAGGGCTAGCAGAACCAAACAAAATGACAATTTTTTCTAGAAAGGCGTTACCAAGCCCTTGATGTCCTTGCTCCCACAAAGAAGCAAAACAAATCTTTTGATGAACCGAAACATACACTTCGCAACTTTCACATCGATACCAAAAACCTTCAATGCCCCATTTGCAAAGGTGAACATGTTATATATACACATGTCAAAATTCTTAAGTGCGACACAAAAAGAAAGATGGCAGCTTTCCAAACAAGCTAAGCTCTGCTTGAACTGCTTATGACAAGACAAGTAATTACAATGCCTTAGCAAAAGAAATTGCCATCATTACAACAAAAAGCATCATTCATTTCTACATATGGATTGGGCTGAGCGATTCCCCCAAAACAAACAAACAGACTCAGCTCAAAAAGACGTGATAAAAACAACTAGACAAGTTAACCACATTGAGCAGGACCAAAATGTTATAATTGCAACAGCCATATTACAAATAAACAATGAAGACGGACTTCGCCGCAGTATAACAATACGTGCACTGATTGACCCTGGATCACAGGCGTCATTGATAACTGAATCCATAGCACAAACACTTAAACTAAAAAGACAAAATGTTTCTGTTGAAGTAAGTGGCTTGGGTACAACAAATGCAGGAACCGCAAAAAACAAGGTCAATGTCAAAATAAGGCCTCACTTTACATCAGAATTTAGTCTCGGATTAGAAGCTCTTGTACTTCCCAAACTTACAAGACAACTTGAAATCACAGCTAGGTTAGTTAATATCTGGGCGAACTTCAAATGAAGAAACTAACAAATATAGTATCACTGGACTAGTAACACAGATTTCAGTCGATGAACTTGAAAAATTTTGGGAGCTAGAAGAAGTTTCCCAACCAAAAATTCAGAAAAATGAAGACAAACAATTTGAACAATTTTAAAAGGAAACACATTATCGAAAACCAAATGGGAGATACGTTGTCAAAATCCCATTCAACCAAGAAACATTACAAACTATGCAACTAGGCGAATCCAAAAATCGAGCAATAGCGAAATTCCGTCAATAAGAAACTCAATTGAACAAGAACCAGAATCTTAAACTTAAATATACACAAGTAATAAATATAAATGAGTTTCTAGAGCTGGGGCACATTAAAAAAGTTGTCTATAACAATCCCAACCGAGAGAATATTTTCTTCATGCCTCATCATGCCGTCATTAAACCTACAAGTACAACAACAAAACTAAGAGTTGTATTTGATGGGTCGGCAAAATCGACCACAGGAGTGAGCCTAAACCAACTAATGTTAGTTGGCCCAAAACTACAAGACGACATTACAACAATTCTGATGAGATGGAGGAAACATAAGTACGTGTTTACTTCTGACATAGAAAAGATGTACTGCCAAATCAAACTACACGAAGACCACCAAGACTATCAAAGAATTTTGTGGAGGAGTTCTAATGATCGACCCATTAAAGAGATTAAGCTCACTACTGTCACTTATGGAACGGCATCTGCTCCATACTCAGCCATTAAGACTCTTCAACAACTAGCTGAAGACGAACAACAGAAGTATCCTATCGCTGCAGAAATAGTCAAACATGACTGTTATGTCCGGAGGGAATACGATGGCAGAGTGCAGAAAAGCTCAAGAGCAACTTAATGAAATGTTAAGTGGTGCAGGCTTTCATCTCCGAAAATGGGCTGCTAACAACAAAAAACTGCTTTAACATATACCCCTGGAATTGCAAAATCAACAGAAAACAGACGTCATGAAGGAAGAGACAATAAAAACTTTGGGATTCCACTAGAATCCTTTAAATGACACTTTCCAGTTCAAGGTCAGCTTGGACACAAGCGTGGATACCATGCTCACAAAACGAAAAATTTATCCGAAATAGCCAAACTGTTTGACCCCCTTGGCTGGTTGGCCATTGTGACTGTTAGCGCAAAAATCCTAATGCAGCGCATTCGGAAATTTGAAATCAACTGGGATGACCAACTTCTGATAGAACTTCAAAAACAATGGAACAAGTTGAAAAGGAATTTAATAACAGTTAAAGACATCAGAATCCCAAGGTGGATAGAAACTATAAGGAACCAACATTTTGAGCTTCATGGATACTGTGATGCATCCGAAGCAGCATATGCAGCAGTGGTCTATGCAAGGGTGGCTCTACCAACTGGTTATTTTGCTACAACACTCTTAACTGCAAAAACAAAAATAGCACCAATTAAAAAGAAACTTCCTCTTCCGAAACTAGAGCTATGTGCTGTCATCTGCTGTCAAAACTACTGTCAGAAACTTTGAAAACCTTTGGCTCACAAGTGGAAAAAATATTTGCCTGGACAGATTCCACTATCACATTGGCTTGGATCCAAAAATGTCCATCTACTTGGAAGACATTTGTTGCAAACCGAGTTTCAGAAATACAAGAGGCAACAGACACAACTTGCTGGAGGCATGTACGAACATCCGACAATCCAGCTGATTTTGGTTCAAGAGGCTGTTTCCCAGAACAAATGTCCAGCAATCAGATATGGTGGTTTGGACCTGATTGCTGCAATTCAATTCAGATTATTGGCCCTCACAAGAACAACAAACGAATACAGTGATTGATATTCCTGAAACAAGAAAAGTCCTAACAATTGCAGCAGAGGAAACTAGTGACATCACCAAAAGATTCTCTAACTACTGTTAGTTAATAAGAGTAGCTGCTTATTGTAGGCAGAAGAAAGAAACTAAACAATTCAATTAAAACTGGTGTTTTAACAGTTCAGGAGTTGAACATCGCGACAAAAGGAATTATACTATATATTCAAGAAAAGGTATATTCCGAAGAACTAAAATGCCTACGAAGTGGAAAGAACATCAGCAAAAGGAGTAAAGTACTCTCCTTAAACGCACTTTTAAACTAAGACAATATCCTTGTTCTTGGCGGCCGAATACAAAATTCGGAGTTTACACACACAGGTGTTGATTATGCTTGACCAATACAAATACTAATCTGGAAGGGGCGAGGAAACCGATCGACAAAGGGTTATATCGCCATATTTGTTTGCTTCGCTACCAAAGCTATCCATATTGAACTTGTGAGTGACCTTACCACAGCATCATTCATTGCTGCATTAAAACGATTTACTTCAAGAAGAGTCTTTGCTCGCATTTCTATAGTGACAATGGTACCACATTTGTTGGGGCCAACTAGGAAATCCAAAAACAAATGCAAAAAATCATCAATCGTCATGAAGAAGATGCATCATCAAGACTTGTGAAAGACGAAATCGAATGGCATTTTATACCACCCGCATCACCGCACTTTGGAGGACTTGGGAATCAAGTGTCAAGTCGACAAAATATCATCTAAAAAGAGTTATCGGTGAAACAATGCTTACGTTTGCAGAACCGTCAACCTTGCTGACACAAATAGAAGGTTGTTTAAACTCTCGACCACTTACGGCAACCGAAAACGATGTTGATGACACCACAATTCTGACTCCTGGACATTTTTTGATAGGAGCTGCTCTTAATGCAGTACCCGAACCAATTATAGACGAAAAGAAAACATTTCGATCTCGATGGCAGTTGATACAAAAAATGACTCAAGATTTTTGGAAGATCTGGTCATCCGAATACCTTTCGCAGCTGCAACAACTTCCCAAATGGAAACAAAAAGAAGAAAACATCAAAGTTGATGACATTGTGCTCATCAAAGGAGACCGGCTACCACCAACAACTTGGATGATGGGAAAAATAGCAGAAGTTCACCCCGGCACCGACAAAATAAACACTTTAAACGGCCCATCACTAAACTGTGTCGATTACCCATAGAAAATGAACAACTAGAAACACAAGTCCGACAAGTCAACTTATCAACGAATATAGCTCAGCCATTCTTTTGGCTATTCATACTATTCGGCATAGAGGAAATATATTATCTAGAGTCCCGACCGGTACCCGTCCTACCTGAAACACCCTCAAATTTTATTCGAGGTGAACTCTTTCAAATTCGAGGTAAACTCTCTCAAATTCGCTATCGGTGAATACATGTGAGTGGAGAAAAAAAAGCAAAATGGAGGAATGGGCTAAAAAGAAACTTATGGAATTTTTGTGACCTGTCAAAAATGACAATCAATTTTGCAAAACAAAACAATAGGTTTCGAATTTTAAGAGTAAGTTTTTGTTAATTGTTTTGATTTTTAATATAATTCCATATTTTCAGACTAAAATTCTTTATAATGAAGAGGGTATATACAAGTTTACTTCATTGAATAAAAAGTAAGTCAAATTGCAGTGAAGGAGGTGCAACAATAATCGATTTATTTTATAGTCTGTCTTTTCATTTTGGATAGTGCGAATAACATACTCTCATACAGGAAGCAATTTCCCTAAGAAATCTGGAAGTAAAAGCTCACAAAGCGCTGATTTGCAGGAAGTTTTTTGTATATTATATTTCTCTTAACAAAATAATATTAAAGTTTTTAACTACAGATACCCATTGTGTTTGTATGTAGTTCTCAAGGGCTATAGCTGCCACAGGCGTTGACGGTGGAGGTGTCACCATCTCTACCAATAGTCAAACGCATTCAATGTAACAAAACCATCAGCAACAACACTATCAAGTCAATGATGCAAGTGCAAGTTTTGCCATTCAATAGTCGACCGCTAACGCCTTACTCAGATCAGTCCTTCCACAGCTACTGACAAAGTCGGCGAGTTGAATTCATCAATTTTCACACAGAGTCAATATTAAAAACAGGAAGTCAACTTCGATTCGAGATTTCCTTATATAATGAAAATTAATTTTTTTATAGTCACGACAATTCAGCGTAAACAACCTCTATCCACAGCGAAAGTGTTGTGGACAATGCGAACACAATATCATCAAGCCGGAGGACCATCCAGGATCGATCAAGTATCGCATTCAATTGTTTGCTAACTACCATGTGTCCGACGTTCTGCTTGTGCGTTGTGACTGAATTGATCCTCAAGCTTACTAACCCAACGATGTACCATATGACCACAACCATTATGAAACTGCCAACAAAGAAAGAGGAACGGCAAATGATCGACTTCGAATAAAAGTTCAACGAAAGGAACCAAAGTAAATAACAAAAAAATCCAATTGGAAATTCTTATTCTATGTTGTTTCTCTTATTTTTTTTATAGATTTACCACTTGGAGAAAGTCTAATAAAGTAACAATCAAATTCAACTTCACACCTGAAGAAGATGATGCTATCCTTAGTTTCTTAATGAAATATACTTTTGTGAATACATACACACGCCCGAAATGAAAGAACGTCAAAAACGTATTATCATCGAAAGTTTTTGTAAAAGTTGGTCAAATTGAAAACTAGATTTATTTTTATGTGTACCTATCTAGAAAATAATCTTTTTTGCAAACAACTTGTTTATTTATTTTGAGCTATAGTGTAATTTTGTATATAATGTATATTTTACTGTTTCTTTGTTGACTAGGATTATTTTTATTCAAAATTTTTTATGATTTACTTTACTTTAATAATAAAGGAATTTGTTTTGAATTCAAAGATGTTGGTGCTTTTTGCTTCAGGGATTGAATTCGGTTGAATCAAGTGAATTTTGAAGAATATACAAATGGTAATGTACAAATTTTAAATAGTTCGTTTGAGATAATTTTTGATGCTGATTACGAATCTAAACTTCGATTTTAGCTACATGTGCTCAAACTGAAGAACACCATTTTTCAACATTATTTTTTATTTATTCAATGTACTAAAAGATGAAAAGTACGAAACAAATTTAAGCGAAATACTAAAAAAATATTGTAGATTTGGAAATCATCACATTTTTTTTGGAAAAAAAACTACTTCATGAATTTAGTGAGCCTAAAAAAGCCTTAAATGAATTTATATTATGTCACTAATTATAACGTTGAGTGCCGAATGGAATTTAAAAACATTTTTGAATTAATTTCATTGTATTTAAAAAAATATATAAACATGATTAACAAACCAGAAAGTCTACATGTTTAATGATTCAAATTATTTTTTTTTTATCACAAAAAAGAACACAATGTTATTATTAATGACTTTTAATTAATGTTAAATTGAATATGGATATAAGCTAAACAAATTGTTTTTATTCATATGCTCATCCTTGCCAACAAAAAGGAGACATTTAACATTTTGAACTAATAGATAGAATGGTATGTGATGTTAGTGCTGATGAGTTAGTGTGATGTTAGTGCGAAGTTTTGAGTTCGCTATTGCTTGATATAGAACCCTCCAGCTGTGATGATTCTCATCGTATCAGCTGAAAGAAGATTTTTAATTTTAAAATAAATTACCTCAAGCAAAAACATAACACTTTTCACTTACTTTCTGTTGTAAAACATTTAGCTTTTAGTGCCAGATCAAGAATGGATAGTCCAGGCTCTGAAAAAATGTCAACGATCGGATTTCGTTGTAATTCAGTGCACCTAGTCCTTCAACATTTCCCTTATAGAGCGCCTCTGTGACTTTTTCGTCTTGTTTAAGACATACCTCTGGAATGAGAAAAACTTAAATAGCTAAAAGAAGTGATTTATTTGTTTATTAAAAATCACCTCCATGGACTAGAAGCGTCACTTCTTCTTTGTGCTTTTCTCTTCTCTGGTAATTTTTTGTGTTCTTCAATGAGAAATGCAATTTATTCTAGTGGGTTAAAAGTGAACAACTTAAGAAGCTTCTCGACTTCAGAATCTGGCATTTTCAAATAGAATTGATAAGAAACAAATGGCGATATTTTGTCTTCGTCCAGCCAAATACCATTTCTGAACTTGTCTTCTCCTTCGTTGGTCACAAGAGGAAGTGTCAATCCAAATACTGATTTCTTTTTTTCTTCTCTGATGATAGTTCGTGGCCAGTCATTAAGTTACCCATTTGTTCACTGCTTCCCATTTGAAAGCGACAATTGTATTTCTGAAGCAAATGCAACCAGTCATAAGCTTGGAAAATTTGATATGTGAATTCAGTAAAGCTCATTCCAGCTGCACTATCAAGTCGCGACTGGACTGACGTTATTGAGAGCATTGATCCCATTCGAAAGTGTCTTCCCATATTGGCAACAAAGTCCATTACATTCAGATTTTCGTACCATGATGCATTGTTGACGACTCTGAAAGAAAGATTATCAAAAGAAAGATTTTAAAGCGCATTAGGTTTCTATTATAGTTACCTAATAGGAGATAGGTCATTTTTGTTTTTACTTTTGCCCCAAAGTCCATCCTGATGATTCTTGAATATTCTATTAAGGTGTTTTTCTATAGCAATTAATTTGTCTTAATGACCGACAACCCTAGTTTATTTCGTTCTGTTTTTGTTTTGCCACTAGGATCACCGATAAGACCCGTAGCTTTTCCAACTCAAGCAATTGGATTGTTTCTTTCTCGATGCCATGCAGGATTCCAATTATTACCAGGAGATTGCCAACGTGTAGACTATCGGCAGCTGGATCAAAGCCGGAGTACTTGTGAAAAGTTTTGTCATTTCCAGACTACCGTTGTAAGAAGAACAGAATATCATTCTTTACGATTTCTTATAGTTTTTACAAACATACAAAACAATATACAACTTACCCAGCGGCGGTGTCTGGAAAGAGATCCTGAAAGAATCCTCTATCAGCTAGAGCCAAGTTACGTTGGGAAATACTTCTTCGGATATGATGAAGGCACTTTTTAGATCGATGAAATAGTTGACGATTCTGGATCATTTTGTATGAAATTATTTATATAATACAGATAAAACAGTTAATCAGGAGTACTATTAACTACTTTGTTTTTATTAATTTTCACTTTTGTTTCGATTTATTTAAAATTTAAATCGCAGAAATTGTATTTAGTTTTCTTTTTAATTTCCATTGTCAAAATACTTACCTCGCTGTTGATCTGTCAAAACTGGGTACAACTCAAATTGGGCCACGTTCGCATTGCAGTTCTAGAGTGCGCCTATACTTTCGGCATGATTTATTCTTTTTTTAGCTAAACTTTTCATAAAAATCTGTTTTGAACGGCTGAGTTCACCTCATAGTTTTTTCCCCGCGGTTAAGCAATATGGCCACAAATTCCATAACAACTACATTCAAAATGGCTTGGTCCCGTAAGAAATGCACGGGACAACTAACACATGCTTATCCTTATGGACAAAATCCTCCCAATTTAGCTTGTAGGCCGAAAGAGAGCAAACCCATTAAGTCGGGACTCTAGATAATATATTTCCTCTATGATACTTATGTGAATACATACACACGCCCGAAAAGAAAGAACCTCAAAAACACGCATTATTATCGAAAGTTTTTGTAAAAGTTGGTCAAATTGAAGCCTAAATTTATTTCTATATCTAGAAAATAATCTTTTTTTCAAACAAATTGTTTATTTATATTGAGCTATAGTGTAATTTTTATATATTGTATAGATTAGATTAGATTAGATTAGAAAAGATTTTATTCAAATTCATATAAAAATAAACCTTTACAAGGGTAATTAAAATCTTAATAATGTAGTAATACAATATTTTGACATAACATATTTTTGTTGTCTGTCAGATTGACGATATAAATTCAAATTTTATTAAATACGCAAAATAACAGAGGTTAATAATAAATCTTTAAACTATTCATTTGTAGATATTTTTACTTTACATTTTAATTTCTTCATAAACATAATTAACATAACATTAATTTAATATCACAATTTTCATAAGTTCAAGTTCTATATCTAATGCAATGAGCTAAAAAGTTATACAGCGAAGAAAAGTTTTTACCATTTAATTCAATTTAAAATTCCTCGACGGACAAAGATTTTTTTTTTCAAAACAGGCGAGTCTAATTTTATTATAAATTGGCCATCTACCAATTAGGTGATATGTATTTTCTACTTCATCCATGTTACATATAGAGCAGATACCATCCGTATCATTTTTGAATGCTCTAGCATAAATATTTAATAGACCACCTCTAGCTTTAAAACTTAAACATACAAGGTGAGGAGAGTTTCCATCAATAAAGTAAGGGGTAATATTATTGTTCAAATGAGGATAAATATCATGAAACTCAGAGCCCTTAGCATCCGCAATGTGATTTGCATTTTCTTTAGCTTCTAGTGAGATCAATAGATTTTTATGAAGGTTCTTGAATGATGCGTTGGACAGGTCTATTTCAATATTAAGTTCTCCACCTTAGCTAAGCCAGTCTAAAACCCAAAACGTTTTTTTGACAATTGTTTCTTGTGCAAGAATTCTCGGTAATTTAGTTCTAGGGTATTTAAGTACTTTATTGACATAGTCAAAGTGAAGAGATAGCGTTCGGAGGTATTGAGTCTTTAAGCCAGTTTTCAAATATAACATATAGTTGGGAGTGTTGTTAGGTAGTTTAAACATTTGCTTCATGAAGAATCTGAACAGTTTTTCTACTTGATCATATTTTTTAGAACCCCAAATTTGTGCACCATATAGCATAATCGATCTGGCGGCGGAATCAAAAATTTTGATCTTATTCGAGAAATTGATATTTTTGTTGTGAATATATTTGGACCACATTAAGATAATTGCACTTTTAGACATTATAAGCTTTGAGTCTAAATGTTTATTGAATGACAGGTTATAATTCAAGGTTACCCTTAGGTACTTGTAATCGTTCACGATTTCGATCCGATCTGGACCATCATTCCAGTTGAGATTGCTAGGAATTCTACTACCCGTTCTGAACACTAAAATGTTGGATTTGTTGAGATTCGTTTTTAAACCCCATACCAAACAGTAGGTGAATAAAGAGTCAATCATATGTTGAAGTTCAGATGGGGAATCAGAGATTATAACGAGATCATCCGCGTATAAGAGCACTTTCACAACTGTATCAGCTACACGAACACCTCCAGGTAAATGTAAATGCAAGTCATTCAGGTAGAGGCTAAATAAGATCGGACTAAGTAAACATCCTTGTTTTACACCTACTTTTACTTCAAAAAAGTCAGAAAGAGAGATTCCATCACAAACCTGGCAAGTTGTTTCTTTATAAAGTAGTTGCAAAATGGTTACTATTTTTGTTGACAAACCTAGACAGGACAGCTTATAGAAAAGCGAATTACGTGGTATCACATCGAAAGCACATAAAAAATCAACAAAAAAAAACATATGTATGTATTCTTCTTTCTTTTTCGATTTAAATGGACTATGATTGTTAAATTAAAAATGTTGTCAATCATTGAGTATCCAGATCGGAAGCCAGATTGGTATTCACAAAGAATGTCACTATCGTCAGTCCAGCCGTTTATCCTATTTAAGATTAGCTCCGTAAATACTTTGTAAAGTGTGTCCAGTAGGTAAAGACCTCTATAATTTTCACAAAAATTTGGATCACCTTTCTTGAATAAAGGGGTAATTATTGAACTGCGAAAAGAGAGTGGAATTTCACCGCTTAAAAAGATTTTGTTAAGCAGAATAAGCACCTCTTCTAGGAAACAAGATGGGGCTTTTTTGTAAAACTCATAGCTGATTCTGTCCTTGCCTGATGCCTTTTTAAGTTTAGCTTTTTGCAGTACATGTGATAGCTTCCACATCTCAAAAGGCGAGTGAAAGGATCTGTTATCTCAGGTATAGCCCACCAAATTTTTTCATGTTCCGGAGGTGTCAAAAGGGTTTTAAAATGATTGTAAAAATCAACAATCTGGAGATTACTCTTTCTTTTTGGTGTTGAACTTTTCAAATTATTTGCCAATTTCCACCAATCACTCGAATTCCTTACACGGTTCAACTTTTCAATATTTACATGTTGATGTAACACCTTTTTACTTTTGCAGATTTTTAAGCATTGTAACCTGTTCCCAACATATTGCCTTTTATAAGTGTTTAAATTATACAAACGAAAGAGCCGAAGCATTTTCAACATTTTTTCCTTGCACGCAAGCATTGGAAATCAAACCATTTCTGTTTACATTCAATTTTTTTTTCTCTTTCTAAACGCACCAGCAGCTGTTTTTATTTTATTAATTAATTTACTAAGATTCACTTTGTTTGAATGTATTCACAGTTAGATAGACGGGTTAGTACTTCAGTGTACCTAGAGGCCATATTGGGGGACCAAATAAATTTCTTATCAAGTGCCAAGTTGTCTACTATAGATATTGATAGAGGTGGGGAAAAATTTAAAGTTAAAGGCATATGATCTGAATATGGTTTACTCTGAACCGAAAAATTGTTAATCAACCCTAAAAAATCAAAAGAGCATATACCGTAATGGAAGGTTGAATTACCCATTACACCACAAAATGTTAATTCACCATTTTCATCTCCTTGTACCCTTCCATTCAGGATAACGCCACCTATATTTTCAAAAAGTTTCAAAAATTTTTTACCTTTCTGATCAACTACCTTATCTTTTTATTTTCTCTTTTGTGAAATATTTGGAAGACCATTCAACAAATTTCCATCGACAATTTGACCATCAGCCGTTCGAGCATTCAAATCACCTATAATGCAAGAAGGACTCATGCCACCTAAAAACTCTTCAAAAAAAATCATTCGCCCACCTTGTACAATTCAAATATCGAGGTATGAAGTAGAAATTTGTATCACCAAATTTAGCGGATAAAGCAAAATTCCCGGAGAAATTATTGAATTTAAATTTATATCTATTTTGAAGAGCCTTTTTAAAGCCAAACAAACATCCACCTGTGGCGGACCAGCACTGTGAAACTTTTCTGCATCTTCCCAATACAACATATGGTCACCAAAGAAATGTGAGAATTCATTTCTTTTAATATCCAATACATTCGTTTCAAACAAAAAGAAAATATCAAACTTATTTATATACGTAAAGAAGTTACAAAAACTAAGCTTACTTTTTAAATTGGCTACGTTATATGCAACCAACTGAGAGACATCTTGTTGCTAATGTTGAATTCCTGTACGTGGAAGCAGCATCAAAATAATTTAAAGGTGGGTGACGTATATTCCTTACAGTCACATTGCACTGGAAATTCGCCTTCTGCACTAAGTTTCTCAAAAAATCTGCATCTTTCTGTTGTTTGGCTTCGAAGGTACCATTGTTCCAGTTGTAGGGTTTATCATTGCTGTAAATGAAAGTCTCACCGAATCGAATCTTAAGTTTTTTATCGAATTTGGAGATATTTTTGCCCAATTGCCGTATGTTGAATCGCTGTTCCCTTTCATCGGCAGTGTAGTCTCTTTGGATGTATACGTCCGTACAATCAAGCTTTCTTTTCGTAGACATAATATTATTTACTTGCAGTGCAGATTCCATCGTGAGTACGTATGACAGTCCATTTTTTTGTTTTTAATTGACGAGATTTAGTGACAAGAATATTTGTATTGAGAACTCTGGAACAGATGTCACGAAACTCGTCCACAGCCAGTTTTGCATTCGGGTTATGCAACCCACTAACAATAATCTTCGCACGACGAGATGTTCTGTCAATAAGTTCGAGCCTTTTTTTCATTTTACTTAAGTCTTCCCTTAGCATTTGGTTCTCATTACGAAGGTTTTCGATTTCCTGGTGGATAGGTATTAAGTCCTCTTTTTTTGCAACATCTTCCAGCTTTTTATCCAGCATATTTCCCAGTTTTTGGTCAAATAGAAAGACGCCGGTAGGTACAGCAGTAGAAGCAGCAGCAGGCGCAACAACAACCAAAAGAAGACGGCGTTGTAGGAGCTACAGGTCCCGGAGGTACTAAGTGGGAGCTATTACTGTTACTCATCGTTTTGTTAAACATTTTTGCTTGCAAATGTTTTTTAGCGTTGTTAGTTACACTTTGTTCAGGCGATGTTAAAAGAAGCGCTCTTTTTTTCACAGTACCCATATATTTGTTAGGTTAGCTTTTTTTTCGTTTTTACAGGGACAAGAAACTTTCACTTTTTGATAAATGTATAGACTTTATGTTATGAATTTTATGTCCAATATGAAAAAACAAACTTTATTTTAAATGTTTTGAAAAGAAATTACAAATTAGACTCAGATATTTCACTTTTTGATAAATATAAAAAATATTAAATATTAGCAGACAAAAAATTTCATGCCCATCCAATATATTGTATATATTCTACTGTTTCTTTGATGACTAGGATTATTTTTATTCAAAATTATTTATGCTTTACTTTACTTTAATAACATAGGAATTTGTTTTGAATTCAAAGATGTTGGTGCTTTTTGCTTTAGGGGTTGAATTCGGTTTAATCAAGTGAATTTTGAAAAATATAGAAATGGTAATGTAAAAATTGATCAGATTAGCAAATATAAAACATCCCATTTGTGTTTTCTTGGGGGCAGCACAACTTATACCTTGAACAAAATGGGACCTACTTAACTAAAATTGCTTTGGAACCAAAATAGAAAGACCAACTGAAACAAACAATACTATATGTATAAAACATATTTTTTTTAAACTTATCCTGTTGCATGGAAATCCTTGCTAAATGAATTGTATGTTGACGACGTTGTAACATAAACTTTTTTTTTCATTTTCGCTGTCAAAAACTTACCTCGTTGTTAATCTGTCAAAACTGGGAACCAATTCAAATTGGACCCTGTTTGCATTGCAGATCTATGCGCCTATACTTTCTTCATTATTTGTTCTGTTTTTATCAAAAAATTTAAAAAAAACATAGTATTTGTAGACCAAAAGCAGACAAATATTAGTTTTAGCACAGTTTACACTGAAAAGGAACCATAAAATGAATTTTTCTTAAATTATTGCATTCATTTTTCAATTTTTGAATGCAACGGATCACTTTTTTGAACAACTTAGCTAACCTCATAGTTTTTCCTCCGCAGTTGAGCAATATGGGAACAAGTTCCATAACAACTACATTCATAATGACTTGCTCCCATAAGAAATGCACAGGACAACTAACACATAGTTATCCTTATAAACAAAATCCTCGCAATTTAGCTTGTAGAATGAAAGAGAGCAAACCCATTACGTCGGGACTCCAGATAATATATTTCCTCTATGGGCTTTCGTAGGTGCAGGCGTTCACGTTGGAGGTGTCACCGTCGGTGCCATTAGTCAGATACTTGCATGCAACAACAGCAGCGGCAACAACACCACCAGACTTACGAATTCAATTCCAAATAAGCGATAATCATTAGCTATGTCAATGACTTTGTGTGACTTTGTGAAATTCAAGTCAATGTTTTAAGTGAATGCTTTAAAATTAATAGTCGCCCACACAGTTTTGGAACAACTCAACAACAGCAACGACAGAGCAAATCAGTTAAATTAATTATTTACTTACGAGTAATCTCTAACATTGCTATTTTTTAAATTCTATGGTTCTTAAGGATTTTCAACGTCCTCCACCTATTTATTAGCCGCCAAGAAATATGGTGCAAGCTGACAGCTGCTACTGCAGACGCTTAGGCCGACACAGACCACGTAGATGCCGAACTAAGGGGCCAGTTATAGCTATCAGTAAAATGCATCAGTAAAATTTGAAACAGGAGGAATTTGAAATGTTTTACTGATGAGCGATCATAGCAATCAGTAAATTTACGTCATTAAATTAAATGTCACTTTGAAGTTTCTATTTGAAGAGTTCGTTTTGTTATTCATTTGTTTGTTATCGTTTGTGCTTCTGTGAAATTAAGTTGATCTTATCATGGGTCGTGCAAAAAATAAACAAAATTTATTGATTGCAACAGCTTTGTGTATAATAAATAAAAGATCTTCTCAAAAAATACGACGCTTTCAAGTACACCCGCTTTTCCATGCTCGGAAGATACATGGCGAATATTTTTCACTTATTGAGAGACTCGAGTTGTTCCCAATTAAGTTTTTTGAGTACTTTCGGATGAGCCGTCAGCAGTTCCAGTGTATACTTTTAAAAATACGAAGTGATATCCAGCCTAGATTTAATTTGTTTCGAAACGATACCATAAGTGCCAAGGAGAAACTTTGTTTGACTTTAAGGTACAAAAATTCAATATTATCATAATTTGAGATTTTCATTACACTGATTGTTTCAGATTCCTCGCTACGGGAGCTATTGTAGCTCCAGAGCCACTCGGCACACTATTTTCGGCACGAAAATAAGACCGAAAAGAGTTTCGGAGTGTGGTCCATTTACTTTGGCACTCTTCGACTGAAAATAACAAATTTTATTGGCAACAATTCAGGTTTAATCATTCCATAACTATAAACTTACCAGGCCTTCCCAAGACAAGGGATATATCCCCCCAAGCATTTATTCGTGCCATTTTGTCTGAATACTTTTGGTCGTCTTTGGCATAAAGACACATATGGTTTTTCACTTCAAGTATTAATTTGGTTTCAATCTCTTTTTTTGAAGTCATTTTTGTTATTTTTTTAATTTGTTTTGCTAGGAAAATGTTGTTTACTTTCGATCATAACATCGAGCTTCGCGCCTCAGACAATTTTTTTGCTGTTGCTTTCATCAGTAAAATTTTTAATGATGTGATCGGAACAGAAAAAAATTGAAACACGAACAATAAAACGAAATGGAATTTCTTTTGACTTTTGGCAGTCAGCTGTTCAGTAAAATGAAATTTCATCATTAAAAAAATTAAAATGGATTTATAAATTAAATAAAACTTTAAATGCATTGTTTCTTTTTGAAAAAAATACTTCAATATAGGATTCATCTTATTGCATCAATCTTTTGTTAGAAATAAATCTATAACACGCTCAAAAACTAAAAACAAAAATTTTACTGATGGATTTTACTGATAGTTATAACCGGCCCCTAAATGTCGACTTTGAAGCAATCCTTCTAAATGGCGGGAATCGGAAATCATTGGTAAGCCTTCTAAATATTGAAAACCTCATCATTTTCGTATGTATTGATTTACCATGTTCAATACATACAAACACATTTATACATTCTAACTATTGTAACAAACATATGTACAATATTTTATTTATTCTTGTCCATATCTTCATCATATTACAAAATATATAAATTTAAAAAAAAAATTGAAAAATAAAATACAATAACTGCACCTGTGGTTAAAAGTGAAACTTTAGCCGTTGGAGTGAGTACACCATCACCACGTCTGGTAAATATGCTAGAAAATGCACTAGAAAATTGTTAATTGTTTAGACTACAATAGGGAAATTATGAAGTTGGGGTAGAACTCGGGGAAAAGAACTGTAGAGGTAATAGTGGCTATATTGAAGTCTTGTCTAGGCAATGATTGCTTCAAGATTTGGATAAGCTAGAATTAACTGCAGAAGAAGGTAAGACCACTACAGGTTTATTGGATGCTTTAGACAAATATTTTGTTCCAACAAGAAATATCCGTTACGAACGATACATATTCAATACAGCTAAGCAGTTTGACTCTGTGAACGTGGAAGCTTATATTTGCAGATTGAGGGATTTATTAAAAACATTTGAATACCCTCCTCAATACGAAGGTGAATATATACGTGATCGACTAATATTTGGAATGAATTGCAACGATATGAGAAGACAAAGAAAAGAAAGAGTACATAAAACATGCTGTTTAGCAGAACAAAAACAATGTAAACTATGGCTAATACAACAAAACTTAATGACTTCAATGAATACGGAAAAACTAATCTAGTTACAAAAGAAAAAACATACAAAAATAAAAAATAAACCATCAGCGAAAGAACAATAATAATAATGACAGCTGTGGCTACTTTGTTCACAAAAAAGGTAACTGTCCGGCGTATGGTAAGACATGCAGTGAGTACGAAAGAAAAAATCATTTCAGTAAAGTATGCAAACCATAGACACACCATATAAAGACCGGAAACAAATCTGTCAATCTGGTTTGCCTACAAGCTGAAACGTCTACTTGCACGCACCCTTAGGTCTAACATCAATTCACCACTGCTAACATCAATTCACCACCCTCTAAAGTCAATTCACCACGAAAATAAGGAATAGTGATGAGAAATTCTTTAGGGGTGGCACCTAGTGGCTACGGCAACATTAGCTATTGCATTTTTTGAGAAGAGTACGATAACTCAGGCGACAAAGTTTTATGACGGAATTGTATAGAACAGTTAAAAACAAGTATTTTTTACTATGGGAGCGGGTCTGTTTCCCCCCATTTAGGAGGTAGGGACATTTTAAAAAAATATGTAAGTTAAATGGAAACAAAATAATGGTAATACTTACAACTAAGTTTTATAAATTTTTGAAAGGCAACACTTTTGTCTATTAGCTTTTTTTGAAATCAAGTCAAAACTATGCAAAATAGAATAGTTCGTTGAGATTATTACATTTTTAAATAAATATTTATTAATCGATTGTGATTGTATTGAAATGTTTCATAATATTTAATATCATATTTTATGATCGAGAGGATCGTGCTTAATGCTCGTTATTATATTTTGGTTCATATTTTCTAATTACTAATGGAACAGACGTGTTATAATTTGCATAGTTTTTGAAAAAAAATTGTTTTAAGCTCAAAATTTGGGAAAAAAAGGTAAAAAAAAGTTTTGAAGTGTAATTTTTAAAACTAAAATTATCTATTATTGTTTTTAGAATTCATTGTTCATATTTATTTTTGATCAAAAACTGAAAACTAGATGATTTTATGTCATCTTGTTCTTGAGAAAATTACCAAAAAAATATATTTTAATTGAATTAATGTTTCCTTACTTGAGTATTAACATACGTAGTCTTATTTTGATAAGAATAATCGAATATGGATTAAGGTATATCCAAGATAAATTATTTGTTTTTAAATCCAGCTTATCTAAAGAAACTTTTGTAAGAAGAAGTGGCAAGAAATTGTTAATTTTTAACTTTACTATGTTTAAAAGTGTGTACTACGTATACCTAATACACTTTTTAATTCATTTGTTGTATTATGTAAAGAAAACCTGAAATATGTTAGCGAAAATGTAAAACATTTTTTTTTAAATTTTGAATCTAATATAGAATTCTGATTCAGGTAAAATTAAACACTCCAAAAATTATATTTATGAATTTTATAATAATTATAATAAATAATAATAATTATTATAAAAGTATTTTGATAATTACAAAACAGTGACCAAGTTTTAACAATTTCAATATATGTAAGTTTAGTTTTTCAAATAAAAATAAATAATAAAAGTGTGACATCACCTCAACATCACACATAACCTAAATGTTTATTTCTTCGAGGTGAGTTTAAAAACGTCAACAAAAATTCCAATGTTCGCATTTTTAAAGTTTTTCAATAGGAAAATACGAAGATTGGAACTCATTTGGACGTGCTTTTTTAAGTTATCTTGATTTTTACTAAAAAGTGTGAACACAAAGTTTTAACTCACACTTCAAGGATTCCAGGAAGGTATAAACCATTCCTGTAGGTACACTATTGTTCCAAGGACACGACCAAATGAATTTCAAAGTTCGTATTTTCCTATCGAAAATACGAAAGTGCATTCACACTTTTTAGTAAAAAACAAAACAACTTAAAAAAGCACGTCCAAATGAGTTCCAACGTTTGCATTTTTAAACATTTTCGATAGGAAAATACGAACTTTGAAATTCATTTGGTCATGCCCTTGGAACAATAGTGTACCTACAGGAATGGTTTATACCTTCCTGGGATCCTTGAAGTGTGAGTAAAAACTTTGTGTTCACACTTTTTAGTAAAAAACAAAACAACTTAAAAAAGCACGTTCAAATGAGTTCCAATGTTTTTTTTCCTATTAAAAATGTTTAAGCATTTTTTCATTAATTTTTTTTTCCGGCTGACTCGGAGTTAATAAAACACTTTAAAATTTGCATTCGGCTTTTAATTGTTCGTGGAACCTATGGTTCCATTTTCTTTTTTATTATTATTTGAATATTTAAAAATACATTCGAACACAAAAATAAATATTACAAATCTAACAATATTTCTTCTTAATTGCGAAATCAATAGAAATCAATGGATTCCAGGTCGCTGAGCATTTTGTCACTAGTTTGTTGCTTGGAATCTTCCTTGATTTCCGTTGAAATTGAACCACACTGACCGAACATGAACTCTAATTCATCGGTGGTCAATTTTTAACCACGAAGCTCCAAGGCACCAATGAATTGCTTTCTCATCTGGCCTTCAAAATAGATAAACACTGTTGGCAGATGTTTCTCTGTTAAATTTGGGATGCAGGTAGTGGCTATCGACCGCAGGAACTTAATTTGTGGGAATTTTATGGCCAACTGTTGCATATGGTGGTGTATGAGCGAACATAGCGGCACACTATTTGTGTACAAATGCAATACAACCCACATACCTTCTCCAGCTTTGGTCACTTCGTTGACGTAATCTTGTCCGAAAATTTCCCACACTGAACCGAAAAGAGCCTTGTCTGCGAATGCTCGCATCTATGCCATTCGTTTGTGACGATATTCCTCGCGAACACTTTCGTCTTGGGAGTCTTCAGATTCGTCCATGTTCATGTCTTCGATATTTTTCTGCTTCTCACCATCAGTTCGCTTCTCAATGGCATTCTCGAGCATGGGTGGAAGGATACCTTTTGCACGGAAGACATCATTCCATTCGGAATCTTTATTTGGATCCTGCATTTTTAAACAAATTAACAAAACAAGAAATGCTTCATTTGACAGCTAAAATCAAATCTAAAATTCTCACCACAGCAATTTAATAAAAAAAAAATCTGTCAAAACAAGTTAATGCACCGCATTGAATTGTTGTTGGATTTCGCATTTTAAAATGGACGTAATGTCAAAATTACAAATACAACAATGTAAACAAATGGGTGTTGGAGGGTAAAACGTACGAAAGATTCCGGTCTTTATATGGTGTGTCTATGAAGCAAACAGGCAAAAGTTAACTTACACATAAAAAGCATACAATGTAGAAGAAACGGAAAGTGAATAAGAAGTGTTATATGTGGCACAGATTAGTACTATAGAAAAAAGGGTGGAAATGAGTTTAAGACAGTTTGAATTTTATTGCACAGACAATGAAAAATTGAAATCACCTACAATGTAAAAGTGTATAATAGACACTGGTGCTTCATGCAGTATAATGCATATAGACGGTTATAAAAAAATACAAATAAAAAGTGCGATTTAGAGAAAATCAAAATAAAATTGAAAGCTTTTCGTGGAAGTCCTATTAAACCCGTTGGTGTTGCCGATTTATTGGGCCAACTAGTTAACGAAAAATGTTTTCCTAAAATCTGTCAATTTTGTAGAAAATATCAAAGATGTTAATGCTAAAGAAATATTATAAAAATAAAGTGATGTCTTCAAAGGTGATTGGCAAGCTGGAAGGAAAGGTGTCATTAGAAGTTGATCTTAACGTAGCACCGCGCAAAAGATTCCAAGACGTACTCCAGTTTGACTTAAAAAGGATCTAAAATCAAAATTGAACGAAATCGTGCAGAAAAATATTATGAGAAAAGTAAGTCACCATACGCCATGGACTAGAAAACTAATTTTGGTCAAGCGCAAAGATAATTTGATAATTTGTCTTGATCCAATGTATTTAAATACAGCACTTAAGCGCCCTAAATATCAAATACTGACTCTTGAAGAACTTTTGCCGAGTCTGGCAAACGTCAATGTGTTTTCAACACTAGATGTCAAGAACGGATTCTGGCAAATCGTTTTAGATGAGAAAAGCAGCGAGCTTACAACTTTTTGGACACCCTTCGGAAGGTATTGCTGGAATAGGTTGGCGTTTGGACATGCGTCAGCTCCGAAGATTTACAAGATAAAACAGCACGAGACCATAGACGGACTTGAAGGTGTTGGTTGATAGTAAATCTGGTAATTGGCAGAGGTGAGACTATGGATGATGCTATACTGGATCAGTTTTTGTTAATTGTTTCGATATTTAATATAATTTCATATTTTTCAGACTAGAAACCTTCACAATGATGAGAGTATATACAAGTTAACTTCATTGAGTCGATTTGCAGTGAAGAGGTGTATCGATTTAATTTAAAGTCTGTGTTTTCATTTAAGATGCTGCTAATAACATAAACATACCACTATGCCAGAAGCAACTGCCCTCAAGAACACAAAGCAAACAAAGCGCTGATTTACAGGTAAGTTTTTTATATTATATTGCTCTTAATAAAATAATATCACTGTTTTTAACGACAGACGCTGTCCAATATGTTGTGTGTATATCTCACGGTGGAGGTGTCATCATCTCTACCAATAGCCAAATGCCGGTTTAGAAGGAACTTGTTGCGACAATATAGAACTTTCTAAATGACGGGAGTCGGAAACAATTGGTAACCTTCTTAAAAAATAAATTATAAATAAATTGAATACAAAACAATCTGTTATGAGTTTTGCATAAACTAATTTAGAATTCCCTGCAATTTTTATAAACTTAGACTGAAAAATAGAAGCTGAATTGCATGCATTCATAATGTCTTTTGAATCACCGAAGCTAATCATTGATAATTGATTTTAAAATTTGTAATGTATTAAAAAATTTTATCTAACTTAGTAAAATTTTTGTTTTCAAAATTAAATAAATAAAAAAAAATTTAATATTTAAAAGAAAAATATCTACTCAAGTAAAATGAATTGAATTTTTGGCAAATAATAAAAAAAAAACTAATAAGCATTATAAAATATATTTTTCTTTCTTAATGCATTAAAAAGATAATATTTGTAATCCTTATTCTTCTTATGTTTTGGTTCATCACGTTCGTGTGTATTCTTCCTCGATTTCATATGGTCAACAGACTCATGAGGGTTCATTTGACTCTCCCTTAAGTTTTGAAAACATTGATTGTAATCCTTTCATGGTACATAATAGTTTATTTAAGAGTTAATTTTTGATGCTGAATAAGATTACGAATACGAAATTCTACTACATATTCGTAATAAAAATATTGAGGAAAGGCATTGTAGGTTTTGAAAAACATCAATTATTTTTTTTTAAAGCTATTTTATATGTATGTATATGAGTGCCTTCTAATTAAAGAAAATAATATCTCAAAAAACTAAATTGATGAAGTAATTCCTGGAGTTGGGTTAGAATTTAATTGAATATTTGGAAGGCATCGACAGAAGGCATTTAAGTTAAATGCAAAGACCTACAATTTGAATAAAAAAGAGAACAAAATTAAGATAGTTCTTAATTTTTCTTAATTTATATTTATTACTTATAAAAATATTGTTACCAGCTGCTTCCCTTAAGCTTAAGATTCACTTCATCATACTTTTGAATATATAGTGAAACAGAGCAATTGGCCAACTCTCGGTGGATCATATTTGTAAATTGACAATTAAATCAATGATTGCCCATCTCATGCGTGGATGTTCAAATGGTAGACATGTGCATTCAAGAGGTCACAAGCGTCCACAGGTTTTTCTCAAAACCCACCTCTGTGTAACAACTCCTACTCTTACTTCCCCGTGGTGAACATCAGGTACCTAGTACCTCAAATGGAGATTGGGTTCCAACCCCAGTGGAAAGTTGTTGGGGGCAACAAACGTGAGAAGGAGGGAGAGGTGTTTCCACTACGAAACCCCTTCTTATCCAGCAGGCAGCGGAGGAATTCACGAAATGAAATCAACGGTGGCGTCTATATCTATAGTTCCAGTAAGGTTAAACTATTTAGTGAACACCTTTTAGGGCTTATTCGGAGCCCAGGACTATAAGGAGTGGTTTTATTCGGCTCCCCGTCCTTGTAGCTATACTAAGCAACTGGCCCTCCTGGTTGGGGGTTGTGCCGTCGGATGACTTCCTATCCACGTAAAAGCCTCATAAATGCGTCGCACGAACAAGCCTCGGATACAGACGGATTTATTGTTGACAACCTACGCAAACGAATTAAGGACAACGAACTTCGGATATGCAAGTGGAATGTTAGGTCTCTTAAAAGACCTTGTGCGGCTGAAGAATATGACGAGGCCCTAGTCTGCTATAAAGCAGACATCACTGCCATACAGGAAATATGATGGGATGGGTCGTGCAAAAAGAGGATGAAAAACTGCGATATTTACTATGCTGACTGCTACTACGAAAACCAACCAACAGCGTTTATTTGGATGCGGCTTTTGTAGTATCCGTGTCATGATGGTTAGTGCATTGGACTGTCATGCCAGAAGTCTTAGGTTCGATCCTTGCCTATGCCATCTAAAATCGTTTCACGGGTACTGCCTCTTGCAAGGAATTGACAAATTCTCTAAGAGTACTCTTGTCATGAAAAAGTGCTTTCTCTCCATTCCTGACAACATTTCTCGCACACAGGAATGGTCGAGAGTTGTAAGTCATTAGGCCCTAGTTCTCAACGGACTGATGCGCCACCCAATTTATTTTATTTTTTGTCATTAGGTGCATTATCATAGGCGCATCAATGAGCGAATCATGACTATATCCATCAAAGCTAAATTCATAGATTTTGCTCCGAGACACGGAAGCCAGTCATGTTTGCAATGTATCAAAAACCAGTGGCAACATTTCCAATCAGAGAAGCCACCTCTGAAGTGTTTTGATTCAAGAAACTACCAAAAAGGAACCCCTGGTTCCGAGAGCTGCTCATGAGCTCTACGAGCCGAAGAGGCGAGAGAAACACTTACTTCTCAGAAGGAACAAGAGAGGGCATCAGAAGCGTGTGATCAAAGATGTTGAGAGGTTTAAAAGCAGGAATGAAGTTCAAAAGTTCTATGAACAGGTGCAATGCAAATCTAGAATTGAAGGGTGCAAAGACGAAAGTGGAAATATCATAGTGAAACTGCAGTCAATGCTGAGGATATGGAAGGATTACTTTTGCAGACTGTATAACGGCGACTACAACATTAAACATAGATGACGAAAGCCAACAATCCCGTCCTCCCCACTTAGATGAAGTAAAGATTGCCATATCTAAGCTGAAGTCTAATAATGCCACTGGAGCGGATGGCTTGAATGCCGAGCTGTTTAAAGCAGCTGGATATAAGTAGGTTAGCATCATATATCAACTTATCTTTAAGATATGGTCAGAAAGAGCATGCCCGATGAATGGAACCTCAGTATTGTTTGCCCAATTCTGAATAAAGAAGACACTCTAAACTGCACCAACTATAGAGGATTCAGTCTACTTAACATCGCCTATAAATCTTCTCTGCCGTAATATGTGATCGTCAACAACCTGATAGGTCCTTATCAGTGTGGTTTTAGACCAGGAAAGTCCACAGTTGATCAAATATTCACATTACGGCAGATCCTGGAAAAAACCCCAACAACACCAAATCGACACCCACCATCTTTTCATCGATTTCAAGGCCGCATATGACAGCTTCTACAGGGACAAGCTGTATAAAGCCATGTCTATTTTTGGTATCCCTGCCAAACTCGTTTGTTTGTGCAGGATGAGCATGGAGAATTCACGCTGCTCCATATAGGTTGGAAACAACTTAACAGAACCTTTCTATATCAAAAAAGGTTTTAGACAAGTTGACGCGCTGTCATTCGATTTTTTTAACATCGTGCTTGAAAGAATAGTGCAGAGCTCACACGTCAACACTAGAGGACATTAGATAATCGGTAGAACTTTGCTCAGAGGCAGCAAAAATGGGTTTAACGGTTAATGAGGGCAAAACAAAGTACATGCTGTCGTCAAGAAAGGATATACAATACCGACGTCTTGGTCAAAACGTCACCATCGACATACATAACTTTGAAGTAGTCAAGGATTTCGTCTAGCTAGGCTCCGCTGTAACCGCAAAAAAACACCAGTGCTGAGATCAAACGTAGAATAACTCTTGCCAACCGCTGTTTCTTTGGACTAAGAAACCAATTGAGTGGTAAAGTCCTCTCTGTTGCTATATAAGACCCTTATCATCCCCGTCCTGCTTTACGGTGCAGAAGAATGGACTATGACAAAAGCGGATGAAAGCACCTTGGGTCGGTTCGAGAGAAAAGTTCTTCGTGTGATCTTCGGTATCTTCGGTCCCGTATGCATGTATGCATTGAAGGGGAGTGGACAAGAAGATGGAACGATGAGTTGTATAGGCTGTACAGCGACGTAGACTTAGCCAGAAGGGTAAAAGTCTAACGACTAAGATAGCTGGGTCACGTAGAACGCATGGAAACCAATTCTCTGGCAGGGAAACTCTTCAAATCCACACCCACAGGACAGCGCAGTAGAGGATGGCCCCGGATCAGGTGGCGAGTACAAGTGAAAAGTGACCTCACCCAACTTGGAGCGCGAAACTGGAGACATCTAGCTAGGGACCGAGCTAGATGGAGAAGTTTATTGGGTGAGGCAATAGTTCGAACCATTACTGTAGCGCCTCCTAAAGTATGTATGTACTCGAAACTTTTCACAAAAGAATAGAATTTCTATGCCAAAAGCCGTCAAATGCTATTTTTCACTGAAAAGTAGTATCACAATTGGTTTTTCTTAAAATATTGCATTAATCTTTCAATTTTTGAATCTAACTGATCTTCTTTTTGAACGGCTGAGTTCGCCTCACATTGTTTTCCCCCTAAATGTGCATACTGAGAGCAAAAGCCCATTACAACTAAATAGAATCTAGATTTTTTTTATTAGAAGTGCACGAGACAACTAACACATGCTTATGCTAACAGCCAAAATGTGCTCAGTAGAGCTTGTAGGTCAAATAAGAGCAAACCCCATAAGTCGGTTCACTTGGTAGATCTATGGTTTTAACGACTATTTTATAAATTGGATCTCCTCGTATTTGAAAGATAGACGTTAGACGTTCCTAACGAGTGTTCATGTTCATTTGTTGCTAATTCTGTTGTACCTTAGGGAAGTCATCTTTGTTTTATTTTATTTTATTTGTTTTATTTATAAACGATCTGGTTTCGATCGTACAAAATTCGTCTGTCGTAATATACGAGTATGCTGATAACATTAAAATTTTTAAAAAAATCAACTTTACATCAGACTCTCTTTTCTTGTAAGAAGACTTAGATAATAATATGTATAATATGCAGGAAAGAGTGCAATAATAATTGTCTCGTTTTAATGTTGATAAATGTAAAACCTTGTCGTGAGCGCATGCTTGGAATAGTGGTGCATTAGTTGTCCGTGTTTGTTTACTCCTTTTGATAAACTCAATTCTATTGTAGTTACCAAACGAAAACAAAATTATAACAGTAAATATTAATAACTAACGTGCCGCGAGTGCAAACAAAAATAACTATCAAATTAATACCTACATGACAAAGAAAAAAAGCAATTCTGTACCCATATAATTAAAAAATAAATACAACACAGCGTTCCGAATGTGCTCCCCGCCTTCCCCGCTCTCCCCATTCTAACTTCAATCACAGTAACTTGAATAGCTGCTGCGCGCACTGTCTGCTAAATCATTTAATGTAGCAAAAGTCCATAGTATAATAAAGAATACAAGGTATGCTTGACAGTTCTGGTCGACTGAATCGTGACGTCATTGCGAGTGAATTTTCTTATTTATGATTCTTAAGTGCTTAGTTAATCCCTGGCCTATTGTATATATTTTGGTTGAAAAAAAATTATTACGGTAGGTGGCTCATAATATGGTTAAACATATTGTTAAATTTGATTAATGTTTAATTATCTATAGTTTTAGATGGCCAAACATTTCATGAAGAAAAAGTGCGAACGATTATTGAACGAAAATTCTCAGGATTTCAATTGCTTGAATTGAAATTATTTTGCGGTTATTTGATAAATTTGATCTTCTATTATTAAGAATTAAATTAAATAATGAAATTCTATTTAAACCAATTTTGTTTGTTTTGTAGAATTTACAACTAAGAATGCCCTTGAGCAAGGTAACCAAGTCAACAGATATTGGAATTGTAGCCACACCTCAAACTTGTAGAATATGTGGATATAGGAAAGGAAAAGAGGAAATCGAAAATCCCATTTTCTTATAAATATTTAGTGGGTGAATTGAGTTCGGTTTTCAATTTCTATACATATATGTAAAACTTTGAAATAAGAAGATAAACTATTGATATACAGATATTGCATCAACCCATGTAAATGAGGTTTGCTTTTCTTGCTTAGACGTTATGTCAGCAGCATTTTCGAGGTCAATACGTTTAAGTATATACCCAGCTAAGTTTTCTAATGCATCATATTTCAATTCTTTAAACTCCAGTTCTTCAAATTCACTCCAGATCACAGTTGGTTCAGTTTTCTCTTCAGTCTTATCATCGTTCGTTCTAAGTGTCTTGAACAAATTTTCCGTTATCACAATGTTTTTTTTTTCATTGAAGTTCAGTCTTAAAATATTTGTTTCATCGTCTTCTTCTACGTTGCTACTCTGACTTGTATAAAGCAATGTTTCAATTCATCCTATGAAAACATACAATAAGTGAAATGACGATAACAAAATAAAATATAGGTACTATTTGATATAAAAACAATAATACAAATGCATTTATTTAATATACAATTCAATAAATTTTTAAAAATTTAAACTTAAAATCTACCTAATAAGTATGACCGCAGGCAATATTTAAATTCTAAAGCAGTTGGATGGTCATGCAAGCCACCTTTTGCACGTATTACGGAAAAAAATGCTCCAGGACATCTTGATTTAGTCGATACGTCAAGATGAACTCCATATTATATCCTTTTAAATAATTGTAAAGCTGAGGCAATGAAGAGTTCGATATTAATATACCCCTTTAAAATGGAAGTAGAGTTTTTCGTTTCGGAGCTAGTATATTCGATATTAAATCAGTCATTTTTTCCAAAATTTTATTTTGAATATCCAGTGAAAGCCCATACGCCATCATTCGATCCCTGGTGTCAATTTTTGGCACTTTAGAATTAAATACATGAAACCAGTTAAAAGTCCAAACGAAAATGCCCTCTCGATGGCACAAGATCCAGTGGGCGAAAAAAGTTGTGTGGCTAATTTAACTTTTTGTCGCCCAGCTTGTTTGACATTTATGTAAGTGCTCATCAGTAATTTTGTGGATAATGCTGACTTCTGAGCATGAAGTGAGTTGAAGTAGTTCTTTAAGAGGTTCAGAGTTTAGAATTTGGTTTTTATAGTTGAATCCCGTGTCAAGAAAATGGTTTCTGAACAGTTTAATAAGGTGGGGAACACCGGCAAATACGAATATTTTTAAGTTTTCGTCTACGGGATTCTTAAAATAAGTATTGTTCGTTGTAATTTCTAGCTCTCTCCATAGTCCTTGATTTATTGAACCCATATCAGAAACAATTGCAACGACAGTGAAGTCCACTTGGTGTAGAGTAATAATTATGTTTTGAAGGATACTTGCCGTCATTCTACAGTCATAATCATAGAAGACTGGTTGCTTCCAACTTCCACTCAGACCTCTAACCATAACCACTTGAACATATTCCGATGGTTTTAAAACTGTGTCGGGTGATTTATCAAACTCATAGGCAGACTTTATCTTTATCTCATCGAAAGAGACAACGCAGATCCTCTCCATTCGGCTGAGTGGGTACTCCTTCATATACTGAAGAACATCTACTAAGATCCCTGGTTGGATTTTTATTCTTGAAGCCCACTGCCGTAGAGTCGACGGTCCGGGCAAAGGATGATTTTTTTTAACAAAGATATCGGTACGCACGTGAACCAGCAGAATGTAGACAAATCGCTGACGATATATCATCCAGTGTCCAGTTCAATTCCTTCTTGGGATTCTTTAGTCGTTTGATGTGGCCATCAATAAAAATAGATGCAACAGAGCTTTCAAGGTTGCGGAGCTTGCAGCAGTGGCGATTCCTCTCAGTTGGCTAGGTTGGCTGCGCCAACTCTAAAATTTCAGCTTAAATAGACAAACAAATTATTTCTATAAAGATTGAATGCATAAAACAAAAAAACATAACTTCCTAATGTGCTTAAATCATTATAAAACCAGCAAAACCTAATAAATAGAGCTATTTACTGCAACCCGTACGTGCTATATTATTCCCATACAAAGTTACTTTTTAATGCTTTTAATTTCAGTCTAGAGTTGGCGATAAAATTTGTCGCCATCAAATGACATTCAAAACTATACTATTATTTCCGATGTGCCGATATGCTATCTCATTCTATCTTTAAGAACAGACCGAAAAAATATTCACAAATGTTGGCGCTACTAATATGCGCCAACGCAACAAGTAGAAAAATGCGAGAAGAAAATGTGTGTTTCTGCTTGGTCGTTTGTAGCGAGACAGTCTCAGTGCGAAAATAATAAAAACTAGGCATGCTGCCAATTTGCCAGAGTCCAAATTGCGTGATATATCCTTTTTTTAATATGCGATATAGGCTTATAAAAATCTGGCAAGCCTGAACCTGTGGAGAAAAACATGAGAAAAAAATGCATTGGGACTGTAGCTGTGGGATATGGTTTTCTCTATTTGGGTAGAAAAACCCGAGAAAAAAATTAATGGTGTGTGCTTACTGCTAGTGCTTGGTCGTTTATCCTAAACCTAATTTTCAGTTAATGAATGTTCTGTTTGAATGAATTTATCTTGAAACTTAATTGTAGTTTTCTTTTCAGTGGCGGAATTAATTAAAAAAAAATATTTAACTGTCATAAATTAAATTATACGTATTAACATTTTTGGTAGATTTCTCAATATTTACAAGCATTTTAAAGGCAAAAAAAGTGGTCAATGAATCTGTTTAATTTTATTTTATTAATTTTTTTTGATAGTACGTTATTTAAAAGTTCTTATTAGCGTGACGATTTCATGTGGCAGTATCTACTTTATAGGCGAACTTGAACTTTCCTTTTAAATTTATTATCAAAAACTTTTTTCTTAAAATAAATAAGCTTTATAGGTATAGATAAAACCTACGTGTTTTAAAACATAATTCAATTGTTACAAAAAAATGGGTGTCAAAGTGTTTCGTGTAAGTTTTTTAACATACACCATTTAGTCCAGCAAAATAATTGTATAGGTACCTACCTACCGAGCATAGATTTCATAATTTTATTTCGATGATTCTTTTTACTTTTGATAACCTACACTACATAGGTACATAGCTACAGTGCGATTTTCATACAAATAATCTATACAAAATGATGTGTATGGGCGGGTGGGGTATGTGTTAGTAGCGTACGGCTGTATTTTTCTTTTGGGTTATGCAATCTTTTACATTGTACATTACTGCTCTAAAATAAGAAAATATCATTTGATCTTGCTGGGTTTCGGCATAGATAGTCCAGTAAACGAAATAATGTTGTTTGCAAGAAATAATGCTCTCTTGGTTATTTTTGTATATGCTAAGCGTTACCTCCAGGTATGCATAACATTGCCAAACTCCCCAGCCCAGGGGCCGGAAGCTGGACCTAAGAGGGGGTAAATGTCTTTTTAACTTGTTGTGAATGATTGTTAAACGAATCATATGAGTGGAAAAGTTAAAAGCATGTTACTAGCAAATTAAATTGCCTATAAAAAGGATATTTTTTTTTAATATTTACAAAAATATAAAAAGGGATATATCAAACCCCCCTCCTGGGCTTAGCTCGCGGCCCTTGACTTTTGGTATGTTATACCTGTGACTTTTACTTGAACACTATTTTTTTGGCTCGTCGTTGATTGGACTATTAGAAAGTGAAGCCTAAGCGGGAACACAGAAAACCACTATTTTAAGGCTATTTAACATTAAAACAACTGTAATTTACTATGTATTGTAAAGAGAAAACATTTGTTTTTTTTTACCTATGTAGAAGCTAGCGGGTAATCTCTGAGTTACTGAATGTATTCTTAAAATTCTCTGGCTATTTAAAAGCCACAATGTCCACGCTTAGATATAAATATGCTTAAGAGCGTCCTTTTTCTCACACAAAGAACATCAAAAAAGAATGACTTGGCCACATGCCTATTTGCAAGGACATTTCTCATGTTTTTATTTTTATATTTCTAAATTTTAAGAAGAAAAAAGGATTTTGCTACAGCTGAAGAACATTTGCGGAAAAACTATTAATAATTAAAATTGGCGTCCTTGTCCTAAATTGGGGAGTTTAAAAACAACGTATAAAGACTCTAAAAGAGAGTATATACGAAGTTTTAATACAACTCAATTTTTCACTTTATCCGTGGTTAGCAGGGTGTGAAAACAAAATTGCACTGTTCTGTTGGCCTTGTCTCCTTTTTTCCTTTTTTTGAATCGAGGAAACTATGAAACTCTCAACCTGTACGACCCTATCATAGCTCAACACTTTGAAACTGCTACAGTTTTTAAAGGAACATCAATGGCGATTCAGAATGATTTAATCAAAGCGGTTGGAGAGGTACTCAGCTCAGCTCAAATATAAGGAAACAATTACAACAAGCAACATTTGTTGCCATAATGCTCGATGAGTCATCTGACATCCAAGATAAAAGTAATGCGAGCAGACGGGTTTGATCAATTTTGGCAGTATACCATCGAAATTGTTTCATTGCCAAAAAAAGAGCGGTTCGAAACGAAGATTTGTGTTTAAACGAAATTAAATTCAAGAAATTATTTTTCGAAGTAATTGAGATATTTTCATCTATTGAAAAATTGAAGTTTTCAATCTGATGAACGGCAAAAAAATATTACCTAGAATATCGCCAAAATCAATATTTTCCTGATGATTTGATAACAAAACTGATTGAATTCTACCCAGAAATATTTGAATTCAGTCAACTGATAAATGAATTGACCGTATTATATGCCAACTATGCCGAAATTAAACTAGTTGGAGTCCAAAAATATTTCTGGAAGCTTTGAACAAGTTTATTCACTTTCAAAACTTATCTGCACTATTCCAGCTACAACCGCTTCAGTCGAACGTATTTTTTCTGCCTTGAAAAGAATAAAGACGTATCTTAGAAGCACACAAGGCCAGGAAAGATTGAGCAACTTAGCTCTTATTTTATAAGAAAAAGAAATGTTGTCAGAGCTAAGAAAAATTGAAAGCTTTTATGAGCAAGTTCTTGAAAAATTTTTGAAAATAGAGCGACGACTTGATTTTTTATATAAATAAATAAGTTTTTAATTAAAAAAAAATAACTTAAAAAATAAATAAAATTGTTTGTTTTTATTACGTTTAGATTTGATCAAAGTAGCCAACCCAGAACTGAAGACCAGGAATCGCCACTGGCTTGCAGTTATCTTCTTCCAATAGTTTTTTTCTTTTTGGCAAAGCTGCTACACTCCATATCAACTCTGTATATAACAAAATTTTGATTAAACACAATGCTTTTTAATATTTTAATATAAAAATGGACCTACTCTGTTTGAGTTGAAATTGAATTTTCCATCTCGACAACATGCTGCATTTGTTCTTGCATATTGGGTGAAATATTTTCTTCTTCTTCATAATGTTGGAGGCAACTTGCCACAGTTCTTCGGTTGTTCCTTTTGTTCGCCCTAAGAGCCCTTGATAAAGCAAGCGCATTGTCACCGCAACTTTCAGGTATGTTTCTGGTTGGCACGGCTTTCGAATCAAGTTTTGATTTAGGCAATGGCACATTCATAAGTTTATCTTTAAGACAATAATCGTTTTCTTTAAAATGCAACGAGCATATTCGTGCAAAGCTGGTATTAACATTTTTTTTCCACAAGCTTTAACCCAAGCCAAACTCAGATTTGGCTCTTTTAGGATGCAAAAAAAACTCAGGTTTTGTTGTTTGTATAACTTTTGCAATTTTTCACACAACAGTAATTTGGCATATTTAAGAAAAAGTTTGTGTTCTGAATTCTTCCATACTTCTTTCGCACTAAGTGAAACCCAGGTTGACGAAAACACCGATCATATGATGTTTAAAATTCATGGTTATAGTTTAGTGCCATTATTCTTTTCTCACCAATGTCTAGCCGTTTACGTCCGTAATGATGTTGCCTACCAGCTTTTACCACAGTATGACCAATGTACTAATACAAATTTTAATTATATATGGTTCAAATTTACTGTTCAAATGCGCATCTTTCATACATGTTTTATTTGTCCCAGCCGAAGTTTGGATAATAATTCTACTTTAAACAAATTCGATGCGCTGTCCGACTCTATCCAAAGAATTGTATCCCATTTCCGCACAGGAAGATTGTTGTTACGGGCGATTTCAATGTACAATATTTTTCGTTATTCGCTATTCGAGTCAAACAACATCCGAAGGAAGGTAGGTCGAGATTTTTGCTGAGTTAAACCACTTGACTCAGTTAGTTGACGAGCCAACTCGGATTCCTGACGTCGCAGGTCAATCCGGCAATACACCAGACTTGGTTCTTTCTTCTGATCCTAATAAATATACTGTCAGTGTTATCACCCCTAGGCACAAAAAACACCAGTCAAAGTTAAAACCCCTACGAGAACCGTTTTGTAATATGAGAAAGCCAACTGGGACGATCTCAATGAATTCTTCAGGAACTTTAACTGGTCACTATGCTTCCTCGAAAAACAAAGTTTTTATCGGCTTCGGCCCCAACCTAGCCTTCCTCAAGACGCTACACTTAGCGCCCTCCTTTCTGAAGATGGAGTAAACGCCTTTTTGGACCCTAACTAAGATGAGCTCTTGCTAGGCACACGCTTCTCTCTTTTCCTTTTTTTTTTTCTTTTCCCTTTTTTTCCTTTTTTTTACAATATCAAAATAACCTAACTACCACGCCAAAAAAATATATGTTACTCCTTTCTTTTGGCAAAAAAACTTTTGGTGTACCACGTGATGGTGAATCTGGCTGATGTTCAACAAAAACATTTTCTCGGCGGTCATCACACTTCTTGCCCGGTTGGTGACCACCAAAATTCTTATTATCCGTGGACACAGCAAATTCTAAAACGTCTCGAATAATTCTAATTAGGTCCCGCGTTAACACATACGTATTTTCCACTCACCCTTTTTTTGATTTTTCGACCCGTCTCATAGCTAATTTATCTGTATTATTATATTTAGGTATTCTTTCTAGATTCAGGCACGCCTAGAATATTTTAACGACCTTATTAACTTCCCATAGGAAGTTATTGTAATGGGTCCGATTTGTCAAATTGAAAATTTTGACATTTCTCGACGTTTCAAGGTCCCTAGAGTCGAAATAAAAGATTGTTAGAGAGATGTCTGTGCGTGCGTGTGTACTTACGTTTGTACGTCCGTACGTCCGTACGTTCGCGACGTTTTTTTGGTCGTCCATAGCTCAAGAACCAAAAGAGATATCGACTTCAAATAAATTTTGTTATACAGATAATAAGGCAGAAAGATGCAGAAAGGGCTCTCAAAAAAATTGCGTGGGTGGTTTTTTTACAATAGCTGTTTGAAAAAAAGGTGAAAATTTTGGTTAACCCTAAATATCTTACGAACCAAAAACGCTAGAGACTTGAATTAAATTTTATATAATATATTGTAACAAGATACCAAACAGGTATATTTTTTGAAAAAAAATCAATATAACGGTTTTTTTTAAATCAATAAAACTGAAAAAAAATTTGTCACCTCCAAAATTTTATGACTGAAATACGATTTCATCTCTAAAACAATTTTGTGCAACGAAGAATAATGTTTTTGACATCTGATAAAATTTTTAGTAAAATCTAATTGACAGTTTTTTTATAAAAAATAAAAATCTAAAAAAAAACATTACTCAAAGTTCGTTAAAATTGAATATCGATTCAAATATCTTTTCAAAAACTTGAAATTTAGGCTTCACGCTTATTTTATCTTATAAGAAATATTGTTTTCAACATTTTGAAAAATGTTGAGAAAAATCGAATTCACAGCTTTTTTACAAAAAATAAAAACCTAACAAAAAAATGTATAAAAGTTGGTTAAAATTTATTTTCGACTCGAATATCTTTTTAAAACTTTGAGATATTGGCTTTAATTTACTTTTATCTTTCAAAAAATCTTGTTGTCAACATTCAGTTAAAGTTTGAAAAAAATCGAATTGACAGTTTTTTTACAAAAAATAAAATCTTAAAAAAAAAATTTATAAAAGTTGGTAAAAATTTATTTTCGACTCGAATATCTTTTCAAAACTTTAAGATATTGGCTTTAATTTACTTTTATCTTTCAAAACATCTTGTTGTCAACATTCAGTTAAAGTTTGAAAAAATCGACTTGACAGTTTTTTTACAAAAAATAAAAACCTAAAAAAATGTATAAAAGTTGGTAAAAATTGATTTTCGACTCAAATATCTTTTCAAAACTTTGAGATATTGGCTTTAATTTACTTTTATCTTTCAAAAAATCTTGTTGTCAACATTCAGTTAAAGTTTGAAAAAAATCGAATTGACAGTTTTCTTACAAAAAATAAAAACCTAAAAAAAATTTATAAAAGTTGGTAAAAATTGATTTTGGACTCAAATATCTTTTCAACAATTTTAAATATTGGCTTCAAAGTAATTTTATCTCATAAGAAATATTGTTTTCAATATTTGGTAAAATTTTTAAAAAATCGAATTGACATTTTTTTTACAAAAAATAAAACTCTAAAAAACTTCGTAAAAATTTACTTTCCACTCAAATAGATTTTCAAAACTTAAAAATATTGGCTTGAAACTTATTTTATTTCACAGAAAATATTGTTTTCGATATTCATTAATTTTTATATAAAAATCCAACAGTCCGTTTTTTCATAAAAAATAAAATCTACAAAAAATAGTAAACAAATTTGGTAAAAATTGATACGAGTACATATTGACAAACTTTTAAGCAAGACAAATTGACAGACGGGATGGGAAGTTATCAGTGTGGGTCGCATCCCAGCCTCTTTTTTTTTGTTTTAGTACTAAAACTTAAAATATAACGCTCAGCGTTACTTTTGATGTGGATTTTTCGTTCCGTTACTCACCCTTATTTTGAGATTCGTTTTCGATCGACGTTGAAACGTCGAGAAATGTCAAAATTTTCAATTTGACAAATCGGACCCATTGCAATAACTTCCTGTGTTAAGTTAAAAATGTTCGCACTATTATTAGCATGGTTTAAAAATATTTGTTTCATTTGAAAACGATTCGAAAAAAATGGGGAAAACCTCAATTTTTCTAATTGGCAACCACAAAAAGTTTATATTCTAATTTTTCGTCTAGTTTTTGTCTTGATGTGTGTTTCTTTTAAATGATTTCATTGCCAATCAAACAATCAAAAAAAAAAAATTATACGAAATATAAATAATAAATTATAACAAAAATGTATTTTTATTGACTCTCTAGAACTTTCACTGAATTGTATACATTCTTCTCTATGTTCTGTTTTTTTAATAATCTGGAAATTATATATTCCACATGCAAAACATGTGGAACGAATTGTTTAGGAAGTCGTAAAACGATGTCAGGTCGAGCGTTCCTACTTGATGATAGTACTATTCAAATATATATGCAAAGTATGAACACATTACACTTTGGAAACGACCTTGAATCTTTTAACAGATACCTACAGTTTTGCATTTGTTCCTTGTATTATATGAATGATAAGTTACTATAAGGTAATAAAAACAAATTTCTGCAACTACACTAATGAAATAATAAATAAATCGATACATAAATAAATAATTAAATAGATAATAAATAACAAATTGAATAGACGTAACTAAATAAATATCTACATAACTAAATAAATAAATAATTAAATAACCTAAATAGACCACGGAATTGATATCATGGGAATACTTGAATAGCTTCAATTAAGTTGATCAATTAAATAACAATTTGTTTCTTTTTCATATATACAACGAAATGATAACCCACCACCGAATAATATAATTTGTTCAATAAAGTAACACTAAAATATATAAATACCATAAATAAGTAAAAGAATAAAAAAAAACGAAGGAAGATACACAAATCAATAAAAAATTAAGTTCTCTAATAATAAATTATGACTACTAGGAGATTTAAGTGTAAGAACTACATGGTAGTATTGCACGCAAACTAGGGCGAATGTTCTCTAAAACTAAATCACAGATGTTATTATCACATAACTCTATTGCTTAATATCCTTTTCCAACTCGTACAAATTCTTGACGATACTTTTGACGATTTGACACTTGACATATTTAGGGCACAGCTATGACGATAGGTACTTGGACGAGTCACTTAATACCTGAATAGTTGGCTGTTTTGAAATGGCGAATGCTGTATGATTGAAGAAAGTTCTGAATCTCTTTAGCAATAAATTGTTTGCCGTTATCGGCGTGTATACTTTCTGGCACTCCAAAGGCATTACAAACTTCGTTTTTCAAAAATTTTATGACACTAGTTGTCTTCGCAGATCGCTAAGGACACAATCAGACATATTTCGAAAAGTGATCTAGAACGACAAACACATACGAATTTCCGGGTTTTGAACGCGGATAAGGTCAAATAAAATCTATGAATAGTTTTTTAAATGGGAATTCGGTGGTAAAAGTGCTACAAATCGGGGGCCGCAGAATTTGGTTCATTGACTTACTCTTTTTACATACCTCATATTGAGCTATAAAATTTTTGATTTGGACGGTCATGTTTGGCCAAAAGAAAAACTGTCCAATTCGGGGTAGGGTTTTTGCAAACCCCCCGTGAGCAACTTTTGCGGGTTCGTGAGCTAACCGAACAGTTTCTTCCGCCGCTGCCATACACTCCTCGGTCACTGTGTAATTTTTTAATTTAGTTTTTGGCAGCCGTCGTACTTGTCGTGGATTTTTAGGAACTGGGAAATTCACCACAGCTTCTACTTTTGCCGGGTCTGGTTTCAGCTTCCTCCCACCTACTATAAAACCCAGATATATGAGTTCATTCAAGCAGAACTGGGACTTCTTTAAATTGATAGTGAGCTTGGTTTTTCTTAAGCATTCGGCTACTTGGTCTAACAGGGTGACATGGGTTTTGAAATCGGGTGTAATTATAAGCAAATCGTCTAAATACATAAAAGCGCTCTCCCTGAGTAGTGCAGGAATTACCTTATCCATTAACTTTTGAGCTGCGTTACACAACCCAAAAGGCATGACGGTGAATTGATACAAGCGACTCCCCGGTTTTTTCCCTACTATGCTTCTCGAGCGGGATTTTCCAAAAAGCTTCCTTCGGTATGAGGAAGCGGGTTCGCGTCCTTTTTGGTCACCGCGTTGACCTTACGTGAATTCAAACAAAAGCGATATTTTATTGTACCGTCTTCGCATGGCTTCTTTATGAGGACAACGAGCTTCAATATTCTTTCCAGTTTCTTGTCCATTAGGGCTTGTACCCCTGGAACAACCGGATGGTGTCTCTGCTTGACAGGAATAGTATCTCCAGCATCGATGACGTGCTCCATAATCGAAGTCTTTCCGAGGCCGTGGCGCTCAAAATCAAGAAACTTCAGCTTGACAGCTTCCAATCTGGGCCGCTGTTCAGGCAAAAGTCGATGGGAGTTGAATACTTCTTCGTTTTCTTCGGGAATAGAAACGGAGCCTATTACATTGGCAGCGATATGAAAGACTTTCCAAGAATCGACTCTTAAGTAAACTTCCTGATCTAGATTAGCTACTAAATAGAATTAAATTCGTTTGGTCTTTTCTTTATATGAGACAAAAATGTCAACCTTCCTAGTATTATCTTACCATCAGCCGTTGTGACATTTGCTTTATACGGCTGAATCCTTAAATTGTGGTCATTAACAAACTAAAGGCAATTTTTCCCTAAAATACTTGCACTCACCCCACTATCAAGAAGTCCAATAACTTCTTTTCCCGCCATTGACATTCTAGCATAAGGCCTGGGGTCCGTATTTTCATCTATCACTGTTGCTAACAATTTATTTCTAGTCTCCTTTCTTTTCTGAAATCTTTCCCGCCTTTTTAAAATTCTATCCGAGGTTCTTCCTATCAGCTGGTTGAAAATTCAATTTCTGGCAGTTTTATACTCTTTATTTCTTATATGTAGTATTTTTAATTCTTTCAATTTCGTACATTCATTTCGTTTCGCTAAGGCATCTTTTGTTAGTATTTGTATCTTGTGGTTTCTCAAGCATTCTTCTACATTTTCCTCTTGTTTTCTTGGGAAACATGAGTTGTACGCGACGCTCCAAACTCGTTACGTTCTTTGGCTGGTTTTCCGAATTAAAAATGAGGCATTTGGGAGTAATTAGGACTTCCTGCCCGAACCTGTAAAAAAATATGTTCCGTTCTGTTGAGGAACAATCCATGATCTGTCCTTGGGCCGATCTTTTATTACCATCCTGTGAAGCAGCAATTTTTGTTGACGACACTGCAATACTTTCTTCGCATACGTTTGGTCTCAACATTGAGACGAACTTAAATAATGCGATGAGAATATTATACCAATATTACAATCGATGGAAAATCAAACTTTATGCTAACAAGTTACAAGCCATCTTTTTCACAAGAAAAAGAAAAGCTTGTTATCTCCCAAGCAATAATTTGCAAATTTTAGGTAGAGAGGTTTCTTGGGACAATCAAGTGAAATATCTCGGTATCTTCCTTGATTCTAAATTACCATTCAATCACCATATTTCACAATCAATAAAAAAAGTCAAGATAGCAACCAAACTGCTGTTCCCTTTTATTAATAGGAAGTCTTTACTTTCAGTCGAGAATAAAACGATAATTTGTAAGGTTATAATTCAGGCAATTCTTTTGTACGGTTGTCCAATATGGAAAAGCGCAGCTAAAACTCATATAAAAAAACTACAAATTGCTCAAAATAAAGTTTTAAAAATGATCTACCCTGGCATCATTCCACCTTAGATCTCCACGTGAAGGCGAATGTCGAATTGATAGAAGATAGAATCATTTAACTAACAACAAAATTCTTTGATCGACTTGATCTTGCTGAGAACAATTTGGTTAGTGAACTTAATAATCCAAATTAAAAATTCTATTTTTTTGAATTTTTTTTTACCTGTGATATATTTAATTATTTATTTATTTGTTTATTTTAGTTTTGCTTATTTATTTTATTATTATTTATTTAGTTACTTATTTATTTATTTATTTATTAACTTATTATTTTTGTTTAAATTATTTATTTATTTATTTTATTTTATTCTATTTATTCAATTATTTACATTTTTATGTAATTTATTAAATATTTATTCATACTTATTGTTAACAAATTATCATTTATTCATTTATTGGTTCATCTGTTAACCTGATAGACTTCACACCCTTACTAGTCATTAGCTTTATGATTTTATTATATTCTTACATTAAATGGAGGTTTTTATTGTTTTTTCCTCCGGTCAAAATTAAAATTATAATTTTGTAAACCTTATTAAAAATTTATAAAACTTATATACATACTATTTTAGCTGAAAGATACATTGTATCAAATCACTATATTTTAAAATGTGCGGCAACAAACCATTGTAAAATTTAAACAAAATCAATAAACTATCTATCTATCTATCTAATCCATGAAAGCATATCTTTGTCTCCTACAATTCCAACATGTCAATTTTTTTGGATCGGAATATTCTTTGGTTTTCATCCGATAACCAGGAAGATTGAACGCTGCCAAAATTTCTTCTTGATAATAGGCTGGTTCGGCTGACAAATCCAACTCGTTCACGTGGTATCGTCCCGGTATTCTAGATGGTTTAGGAGCTTCTCTTTCCTACCCTGGAAATGCGGCTTCGGCTTCTTTACAAGCTGTCCTAAGCTGATCCATAGTAAGAACCGCCTGTGGATACACTAGCCTCAAAAATCCATCGTAAAGATTCCGCTTAAGCATGCGTACCAACTGCCCTTCTGGCATTGGCATTCTTAACTGAGCTTTCATTCGGTTGATCTTAGAAAAATAGTCCTCACTAGATTCCCAGGCACCTTGACGACGGTTCATAATGTAGCGCATTAACTCCAACTTAACTCGGTCTTAGATTTAGGAATCTACGTGTTAATGCTTCTCTCAGCATTGGTTAATCGGGATGGAGACCATATTTGTGGTAGGATTGGTGGAAGTCCCAATACCAGTCGTAGGCAGTATCGGATAATAGGAGGTTCAAATTCCTCATCACTTCAGCCCAAGAGCAGCGTTTTTACCCCAAATATAAATTCCTTTTCACCTAAGATTTCCCGTTAAACTTCAATCCACATCTATTTATTCGGAAAGGTATCCTGTGATTGCCACAAGCCGGGTAGTTTTGCCTCCAATTGTCGGGTGGATTTGTGGTCGATGGTGCTACAGGTGGCTGTCCTCCATCATACCCCAAAATGGGAAACGGTGGGTATCTAGGTCCTTCTACTGGTGTCAAAAACTGCGAATCTGGGTTTCGCCGTCCTTGACTTCCTGCAGCGTTAGAAGCTAGCGGAACTGATTGGGCTGGATCAACAGTTTCGTTGCTCTTGTAGTGCGTTCCTCAACTGCCGGTGTAGGCTTTATCGTTTTATTATTGTCTGCCATAAAATCTATTAAATTCTTTGGAAATTCTTGTTTCAACACATCTGGCAGCTCTTCTCTCAAAGAATTTGCGTAGGATTCGTAAGGCTGTCACTACGCCCATGTTTATTGCCATTTTAAACTCGGTCGAAAGGTTCACCTCTTTTGGAGTCGTATTAGTCTTCACGGCCTCGTTCCTAGTATTTTGACTCAACTGAACTTCCTGCGCGATTTCTTCTGTTCGAAGCAGTGTTTGCTGATCTGTGACAACTTTTTGTGCTCTCGAAATTGCCATTTGGTCTTGGCAACCGAATCTCTATTCTCGACCGCCCCGCCTGCACCCTAGTCTAACACTTGCCTAGCCGTTCTTTCTAGGTTGTGTGACCAGCTACCAGCTGTAAGACAGTGCCGATAGTGAACCTGTCTTCCAGAATTATGGTTTTTGTTCTGTGGCGATGGCGGACGATCATCGGCATTTGCCGAATTGGAAGCCCTTTGTCCTGTCGACTTTCTTGCCTGAGGAGTGTGTTGGACCGGAGACATTTCTATAGCTTTCTCTGCAACTACCCTATTTAATATTCTATTCATTACTTGGACGATCTCTTGTCGGATGGCGGAAGGATATCGGAAGATCTTGGCCAAAAAATCGAAATGATGATATAAGTTTTAATTAAATCTCTCGTTCTCTCTAACTTTTCTTATTAACTTACCATAGGAAGTTATTGTAATGGGTCCGATTTGTCAAATTGAAAATTTTTACATTTCTCGACGTTCCGAGTTCCCTAGAGTCGAAATAAAAGATTTTTAGAAAGATGTCTGTGCGTGCGTGTGTACGTACGTTCGTACGTCCGTACGCCCGTACGTTCGCGACGTTTTTTTCGTCGCCCATAGCTCAAGAACCAGAAGAGATAGCGATTTCAAATAAATTTTGTTAAACAGATAATAAGGCATAAAGAAGCAGAAAGGGCTCTCAATAAAATTGCGTGGGTGTTTTTTTACCATAGCAGTTTAAAAAAAAAGGTGAAAAATTTGGTTAACCCTAAATATCTCATGAACCAATGACGCTAGAGACTTGAATTAAACTTTATATTAAATATTGTAACGTAATACAAAATGAGTAAATATTTGGAAAAAATCCAATGAACGGTTTTTTTTATAAATCAAAAAAACTGAAAAAAATTGTCAACTCGAAAATTTTACGACCAAAATATGATTTCATCTCCAAAAAAATTTTGTGCAGCGAAGAATAATGTTTTTGACATCTGATAACTGATAGTTTTTTTTTATAAAAAATAAAAACCTAAAAAAAAACATTACTCAAAGTTGTGAAAAATTGAATTTCAACTCAAATATCTTTTCAAAAACTTGAGATTTAGGTTTCAAACTTATTTTATCTTATAAGAAATTTTGTTTTCAACATTCTGAAAAATGTTGAAAAAAATTGAATTGACAGTTTTTTTACAAAAAATAAAAACCTAAAAAAAAAATTAATAAAAGTTGGTAAAAATTGTCTTTCGACTCAAATATCTTTCCAAAACTTTGAGAAATTGGCTTTAATTTACTTTTTCTTTAAGAAAATATTGTTGTGAACATTCAGTAAAATTTTGAAAAAAATCGAATTGACAGTTTTTTTACAACAATAATTAAAAACCGAAAAAAAATTAACAAAAGTTGGTAAAAAATGATTTTCGACTCAAATATCTTTTCAAAAATTTGAGATAATAGCTTCAAACTAATGTTTGCTTATAAGAAATATTGTTTTTAACATTGAGAAAAATTTTGAGAAAAATAGAATTGAGAGTTATCTTACAAAAAATAAAAATCTAAAAAAAAATTTATTTTCGACTCAAATATCTCTTCAAAAATTGTAGATATTGGCCTTAAACTACTATACAGTATGAGAAGTTATCAGTGTGGGTTGCATCCTAGCCTTTTTTTTGTTTTATATGCAGTTACACAAGTCACGATGTACCTATCTCAAGAATAATTGAACGAAGTGATTAACAAAAGACCATTTCTTAAAGAAAACTTTGTTGTACAAAAAAACTGTTTGACTAACTATTACGGGTAACTTTTATTAATATCATCTACAAGCTAACAAATTGTATCCAAAAATTCTTAACGATAAAAATATGACCAAAACTATTATCGATCAAAAATGCTCTTGTACTTAATCTCCAAAAAATATATACAGAAATAAAAACAATAATTTAAATGACCCTAACAAAAAATGTACAAAAGAACGTGTAATTTATAAATTTTAAATTATCACGATAGAAACCAGGGGAGTCATTCCGTAATTTCCGAAACGATAATCGTCAAAACGATTATCATTAACGATATCGTCAATAATTTGCTTCACGTAACTTTATCACTATCGTCTCGTTCAATCGTTTTCAGTATAAGTTCGTGGAGTATATTATACTATGACTGAAATGTCAAAATGAACTCAACGAAAGATAATGATTGTTCAATAGCTTGAAAATGTTATTAAAATTGGTTTTTCTCTATGAGAAATTTTGAAAATTTTGCACAAACTATTAATAAACATGCCACCCATTTTGTGATGTTTATTGTTATTATCACTTTTTGTGTTATAATTTGTTGCCACCGAAAATAAAACAATAATATCAAAATGTTTGTCCAATGTCTGATATTTTTGTAAATCAGCTGCAGTAACAAACCCAATTGGGTCCAAGAGAAGGAAGTGAAGACTTCATTTTATCTACAGGGAACATAACTTGGTTCAAAAACATTTTGTTTGTTTCCAAAACTAATTTGGATTAGTGCTTTGTGCAAGAGCAATACAAAAGTCTTTGCCTGTCGAATATACCAATGTTCCTACGCCTCAAAGTTTCAATAGTTACAACAAATTTTAATATTGAATGTATATACATTATGTATGTAGAAATTTATTGTCTGGCAAATTTATTGTGTATAATATCATTATAAAGTCCTCTTTTGCAAATCCAAAACAACAATTGTTTTATTTATTCAACAACAATTAAAAGAGATTACTAATGTTTTTTACATACAAAAAGCATAACCCAATTCATTGTATTTTTTTGAGTTCCTATTTTCATTTTGTAACAAAATTAAACTACACCGAAACTTGTTTGCTTCAAATTGCTTAGTTGTCAATAGAAATTAATAGCAGACGATACCTGCTTGGCTATCGTGCAAACGCTATCGTTTTGACGATATCGCTTTGACGATTATCGTCTTACGTGAATTGAGACTATCGTCGAAACGCTATCGTCTAGCGATTATCGTTTTACGGAATGACCCCCCAGATCATAAACATAAAAAGTACTCAATCAACGTTCCCAATTTGAGAAATGTGGAATCTTTTAATAATAATGTGTACCTTATTTACTTATATAAGGTGGCGCTACAGTCCGGGGTGGACCTGGGCCTCAACCAACATGCGACACTAGCCAGCTCGGTCCGAGCTAGCTGTCTCCAGTTTCGCTTGGTTGAGGTCTTCTCCCATCTTGGTGCGCCACCTGAGTCACGGTCTTCCTCTACTGCACCGTCCCTCGGGATTGGATTTGAATACCTTCCGGACTGGAGCGTTGATGTCCATTGCTCTACATGACCTAGCCATCTAAGCCGTTGGACATTAATTCTGCTAAATATTTCAATGTCTCTGTACAGCCCGTCGTTATATCATCTCCTCTATTCTCCATCAATGCGTATGGGACCAAAAATCACTCGAATAATTTATCTCTCGAAGCATCCTAAGACGCTCTCATCTTTCTTTGACAGGGTCCAGGCCTCAGCGCCATAAATGAGAACCTGGATGATGAATGTCTTATAGATGGTGATTTAAGATGCTTGAGAGAGGACTTTACTTCTCAATTGCCTTCTAAGTCCAAAGAAGCAGCGATTTGCAAGAGTTATTCTTCGTTTGATTTCAGCGCTGGTGTCGTTGTCTGTGTTAGTAGAGGTGCCTAGGTAGACAAAATCCTTAACTACCTCAAAGTTATAGCTGTCCATGGTGACGTTTTGTCCAACACGTCATGATGACAGCATACACTTGCTCTTGCCTTCATTGACCTCTAAACCCATTTTCTTCGCTTCCGTCGCAATGCTTAAAAACGCTCCACTGACATCACGCTTTAGTTTTCCAATTATGTCAATATCATCTGCGTATCCGAGTAATTGGATGGACCTTTCGAAGATTGTGCCTCTAGTGTTGACGGTTAAGTTTTGCACAATTCTTTCTAGAACGGTGTTAAAGAAGTCGCATGACAGTGCATCGCCTTGTCTATAACCTTTTTTGACATCAAATGCGACGGTCATTCTTCACAAACGGATAAGTTTGACAGGGATGCCAAAACTAGACATTGCTCGGTAGAGCTCTTCCCTATAGATGCTGTCATACGCGGCTTTAAGATCGATAAAGAGATGGTGGGTATCGATTTAAAGTTCCTGGGTTTTTTTCCAAGATCTGATGTAGTGTGAATATTTGGTCGATAGTGGACTTTCCTTGTCTGAAGCCACACTGATAAGGACCAATCAGTTTGTTGACGAATGGCTTCAGACGTTCACATAATACGGCAGAGAGTATCTTATACGCAATGTTAAGGAAACTGATGCCTTTGTAGTTGGCGCAATGTAGAGGGTCTCCTTTCTTACGTATCAGGCACACTATGCTGAGATTCCACTCATCGGGCATGCTTTTTTCCGACCATATTTTGCAGATGAGTTGGTGCATGCTCCCTACCAAGTCATCGCCTGCTGCTTTGAATAGTTTGGCAGCGATGCCATCAGCCCCAGCAGCTTTGTTTGACTTCAGTTTAGATATAACTATCTTCACTTCGTCAAGGTCGGGTAGGCGGAATTGTTGATCTGCGTCGCCTAGGGTAAGTGGTACTATCTCCCTTCGGTTCGTCATCGCCGTTATATAATTTAGAGAAATGGTCTTTCCATATTCTCAAAATCGATTGCGGTTCTACTACGATGTTTCCCTGATCGTCCTTACAGGCTTCAGTTCGTGGCTGGTACGCTTGGGAGGTTTTTTTTACCTTTTGGTAAAATTAACGAACCTCACTTCTTATCTGTACAGCTCTGGTCCTTTTGTGCAGCGCCGTTCTGTATGCCTTTTGTTTTGCTGCCTGCGCTTGCCGGCAATCGCATTCGTCAAACCAGGGGTTTAACTGTGGTGGCCGTGTGAAAAACCTAGCACTTCAGAGGCGGCATCTGTGATGGCTGCAAGGCAATGTTGCCACTGATTTTTAATGCTTAACGCTGGAAGCATCGGACTCCTTAAGAGGGTATTAGACTCGATCTTAAAAGGACATGGCAGTCTCTTGCGATTGTCTAACGTCGAAACTTCTCATAGTATTTCCTTGTTTTGGCTTGGAACGGGATATCAGTAGCCGTAACTTGGCTAAAATGAGGTAGTAGTACGAGTAAATGTTGGACCCTCGGAAAGTTCGAACATCCTGCATACTGGAGAAGTGTCGTGCGTCGATCGCAATGTGTAAACCTGTTTGATTGATCACGAGATTTCCATGTCCCCTTGTGGATATTAAGATGTTTGAACTGCGTACTAGCTACCAGAACGTCTCGCCCCGCAGCGAAGTCGATCAGCCTGAATCCGTTGTCGGAGGTGGTGTCGTGCAGGCTGTATCTCCCGATTGTGCCACGAAGTCACCCCGACGGCACAACCCCAAAACTGGAGGGCCAGATGCTTAGTATAAATCCAAGGACGGGGAGCCGGATAAACCGCTCCTTACAGGCCTGGACTCCTAATATGTCGAAGAAGCCCTGTAAGGTGTTCACTAAGTAGTTCAACCTTACTGGAACTGTAGACGCCAACGTTGATTCCATCTCGAGAATTCGTCCGCTGCCGTCTGGATAAGGAGAGGTGCCTCTTTCGTTTGCTGCCCCCAACAACTTTCCACTGGGGTTAGAACACAATCTCCAGTTGAGGTACTAGGCACCGGATGTTCTCTGCGGGGAGGTGAAAGTAGGAGTTGGTAGACAGATGTGGGTTTTGAGAAACACCTGTGGACGCTTGTGTTCTCTTGAATGCACATGTCTATCATTTGAACATCAACGTAAGTATTTAACTAAATATAATTTAAAGTTTAGTTACTATATGCAGTTAATTTAGAAAATATAAATTTATATATTAATAAATAAAGTTTAAGAATGTTTATCTTCTTTATTTATTATTTCAGGTCAGAAAAACATTTTTTTAATTCTTTGTTTTACAATAAATCTCATAAATGCTTTCGAGGTTTATTCCTTTTTTTTAAATCACTTTCCATACCAACCACCTTGTATCCGTATTAAATGTCTGCGATAAAACTTTGGTACTTCTGTATTACGAGAGTTATCGCAAAAGATAACAAGTTCCCGGGGAATTGTTTGTTTTCTTGATTCGTGACATTCAAGCTCTGCATCAAAGAGGAAATATATTATCTAGAGTCCCGACTTAATGGGTTTGCTCTCTTTCGGCCTACAAACTAAATTGAGAGAATTTTGCCTTTAGCATAAGCATGTGTTAGTTTTCCCATGCATTTCTTATGGGAAAATTCAGATTCTATGTAGTTGTTATGGGCTTTTGGTAGAGTTTGCACAATTAGGGGGAAAACAATGCGAGGTGAACTCAGCCGTTCAAAAAAGAGATCCGTTGAATTCAAAAATTGGAAAACGAATTCAATATTTTAAGAAAAATGAATTTTACAAATTTTTTTTAGTAAAAACTGTGCTGAAAATAATATTTGACTGCTTTTGGCACTCAAATTCTTTGGTTTTTATGAAAAATTTCGTTAAAAACAGACAAAATCGTGCTGAAAGTATAAGCGCGCCCTAGAACTGTAATGCTAACGTGGCCCAATTTGAGTTATGTCAAGTTTTGACAGATTAACAGGGAGGTGAGTATTTTAACAAAATTCAGTATCAATAATGCAAATGAAGGTAAAACAAAAATATTAATTTATTGAAATAAGAATATATAATGAATTTTTTGTTTTGTCTTTTAGTTAAAATTACACTTCTCAACAAGACTTGTTCCTGGCAATCAAATCGCTCTATTCTGATGGCTTATATCCTCATTTTTATCTCTGTAGGAATGAGAAGGGCCGATTATAGCGAAGGGACATACTTATGTCAAAATCAGCTGTCAACAAAAAGAATAATTACTTAAAAGAAAAAAATCAAAATGGATAACGAGACAAAAAAGGTAGAAGTTATTAAATTTTAAACTTCTTGCCTTGATGTTGCTGGTGTTCTTGTTGGTGGTGTAGTTGTTGTCGGTGGTGTTGTTGTTGTTAGTAGTGTTGTTGTTGGTGGTGGTGGTGGTGTTGGTGGTGGTGGTGTTGTTGTTGGTAATGAAGATGAACAGACCGCAGCTTCTTCCAAAAAAAACTCTACATCCACATCAAAAAAATCTGAATCATTTGAGACAGGAGACTCAAACGTTTCTGAGGAGCTGAATAATGGTGCTGCTGAGGACGTATTCGGTGATGAAACTGTTGCACCTGAACTCTGAAAGAAAACAGAATAATTAAACTATTTTCAGATTACAAATTACCCTCTTACCGAAACACTTTTGGCACCAAAATTATACGAATCGCTTTTTGCAAAATTTGGCTTTTTACCAAATAGCTCGTCCATTTCCTCTAAGAACGGTGCAATACAAGGAGATGCACCAGTTCTACCATTATTGTCCTTAGCGTCTCTGTACGCCCTCAGCAGCGTCTGCATCTTCACCTCAAGATGTCGCGATGTGAAACCCGAGTCCTGAAAAATATGTTAAACATTTATTAGTTAATTAAATTAAGTTCATAATAATTACAAAGCCAGCCGCAATCATGTCTTCAACAACGCTTCCATACGCCGAACGTTTTTTCCTTGGGTGGCTAAATTGCTCCTTCCTGGCAGCATAAAAATGCAAAAATGCTTTCGTTTCATCAGTGGTCCAACGTTTAGATCTGAGAATAAAAATTTACTTTATTATTAATACGAGTATATGTATACTTTTTGTTTATAAAATGTTTGTTTACCTTTTCTCCATTGTCCACGAATTATTTGTTTTGTTTTGTTTTGTTTCTTTTCACTCAGAGTCCACCAAATAACAGTTTTGAAAATACGTACTCAAGGGATGTGTTGAAAAAGTATTATTGTTTTTATGTAAAGTTGAATAAGAGTTCAAATTAATGTGTACATGCAGGTTCAGTCAGAATAGAGTTGAGTATGAATTGAAAGATTGAAATGACATAAGAGTGCCTCTCCACATTAAATTTTTACATAATGTTGGGTGCCAGCAGTGAGACAGGTAGATTATATGTGAGTGAAAAAGAGAGAGATGGGTAGATTAAAGCCCAAATGCAAACAATATTCTTGGTTTCAACATGAAAGATTTTGTATTGTATGAGTGAAAGATAGATAGATTTCAAGGGTGTGAGATAGGGATCTGCAGATTGATTTTCTCTTCATCGTATGGACACAACGAACATAATAAAACCCAGCATTGAAAATCTAATGTAGACACGCACTAAAAGCCAAAAAAGCCAACAGAAGGGTGTGAGGGGAGATTTTGTCCTTCCCCGTAAGCCCGTCTTGCCTACAAGTTCCCATTTGCTGGCAACTCAGTTTTCAACGCGAAACATTCAGCGATACAATTAAACTTTCTCTTCTCAAAATAAACTTACACTGCGATAACTCACACGAAGCGAATCAGGGCGAATCATTCACAACGATAACAAAAATGACAAACAATGCCGCGTCGGTGAATGTGCCACTTTCGCGTTGGTTTGGGAGAGCCTTTAAACCCGACCAATGACGGAAGTTTTGTTTTCGCATAAAATGTTTCGCTTTGGTTTTGGGCGAGTCCTAACACACATCACACGTCAATTTAAAGATAGCACTGTGATTATTGATGATTTTTGGGTGATGTCAAGTAGTCAACGCATTGAATATTTACGTTGACAGTCTAATCGTAGATTAATATTTCAAACCAATTTATTTTTATTCTAGTGAAAACAGAGCACAAGAAAAATACGAACGCATCCCCAAATAATAAAATCCTGCCAACCTTTAAGTAAAAAATATTTCTGTAACTGGATGAAGTGTCATTCTATTCCAGCATTCCAAAACTTTATATAAACTATTTATATGCACTATTTTTGCTGCCTTATTTATCCGCACTATTTCTTTTTTGTTGTTTAGTGTGTAAGATTTTGCTGCGCTGCGTATAAATTTACCAATAAAAAACGCCTATTGTAGTATTTGTAATTTGACATAACTTCCGTTTTGAAATTTGAAATCCAACAACAATTCGATGCGGTGTTTTTACTTGTTTTGACAGATGTTTTTTTTTATTACAATAGCTGTGGTGAGAATATGACGTCTACGACGAATTGGTTGGTTTACTCAAATGCAAATTTATATTGTTTTCTAATTTACTTAATCAATTGACTTGAAATAGTTTATTATATAGTTAAGTGAATTTATAAACCCGAGTTACAATACGGTCGATGGAACTGTTATTGGAACATTTACACATATAAAACTATAAAATATCAAACATTTGTGTGCTTTGAATGTGGCCGCGCATTTCAACCAAGTTTCATTCAGTAAAAAATTCTTTTCTTGTAAATGATATAAGTTTTGAAATAAACAAATGCAAAAACGAATCTTGCTATTCGAGAGATTTAAAAAATCAGAGTTTTTGTTGACGTTTTCAAACTCACCTCGACGAAATAAATAGTAATTTTATGGGTAATATTGAGGTGTTGTCACACTTTTATCATTTTTTTAATTGAAAAACTTAACTTATAGTGAAATTGTTAAAACTAAGTCGCTGTTTATATAGTTATAAAAATACTTTAAGTTATCAATATACTTTAAATTCATAGTCATCGTTTTTAAATTCGAGAAAAAAGAATTATTATAACATTCAAAAAAAAAAATTTAGAATCAATCAAAATAAGACTACGTAAATACTCAAGCAAGGAAACAATAATTTAATTAAAATATTTTTTTGGTAATTTTCTCAAGAACTAGAAGACATAAAATAATCTACTTTTCAGTTTTTTTTGCCAACATTTTGAGTTTAAAGCATTTTTTTCAAAAACTATGCAAATCAACACACGTCTGTTTCATTAGTAATAAGAAAATGTGAATTAAAATATAATAATAAGCAATGAGCACGATACTCTATTAAATATTATGTTACATTTCAATACAATCAGATAGGAACATGTTGTTTTCCTTAGAAGTGATTAACGTCAAAGAAACCATAAGTTCTTTGTTTAACCATATTAACCATATAACCATAATTTTAGTTAGTTGGCATCTGAGATGATCTGATAAATAAATATTTTTTAAAAATATAATATCTCAACAGACTATTTTAATTTGAATAGTTTTGACTTGATTTGAAAACAAGCTAATAGACAAAAGTGTTGGCTTTAACGAAATTTATAAAACTTAGTTGATAGTATTATCATTATTTTTTTTCCATTTAGCGTACATATTTTTTTTTTAAATGCCCCTACCTCCTTAAAGGCTAGAAATAGACCCCCTCCTATACTAAAATATGCTTGTTTTTAACTGTTCTATACAAAACCGTCATCAAACTTCGTCGCCTGAGTTATCGCACTCTTCCCAAAAAATGCAATAGCTAATGTCGCCGTAGCCACTAGGTGCCTCCCCTAAAGAATTTCTCATCACTATTCCCTATTTTCGTGGTGAATTGACTTTAGAGGGTGGTGGATTGATGTTAGCAATGGTGAATTGATGTAAGACCTAAGGGTGCGTGTAAGTTGACGTTTCAGATTGTAGGCAAACCAGAATGACAGATTAGTTTCCGGTCTTTATATGGTGTGTCTATGATCAAAATCTATAATATCTTCCTTCAATATTTACTATTTTTTACTATTTCCTATAACGAATTTGTAGCCTTGAGATTATAATATCAAGTTCTTGTAATATATTGAAAAAAAATACAAAAATAAATAATATAAATAAAATAAAATAAAATAAAACCGGGGTTGGGATTCGTAATCAGCATCCAAAATTCAACGAAGTATTTATTATTTATAACCGCAAGAGAATTACAATCTAGGTTTTTTTTTCAAAACTTCAGATAAAGTCAAATTAAGACTTATAAGTCTTATAACTAATAAGAAATTACGAAAACCAAGTATAATAAACAAAATGATTTGAACTAGAGCTAAAAGCAAACATAGCGTACTTTGCAAAATCATCTTGCAGTTTAAAGTTAAGAGATACGTCATGCTTTACCGGTTTTAAAAACCTGATGTAATAGAAAATTTTTAAGGTGATGTTCAAAGTCAGGATTTCTTAATCCTCTCAAAAAAGAACGAGTTTCTGATTAATGCTATTGACCACATGAAATCACAAAAAAATACTTAAGAACGTATGAACCAAATCATAGGAATAGGATTAAAAATATTAAGTTTTTAATTTTGTTAAATTAAACAGATGTCTTAATAAAAAAAATGAAATCTGCTTAAAAGAGCTTATTTGTATTTTTATTATTATTTGCTCAAAACTAAACAAAAAATAAAAAAGGTATAATCCACTATAATAATTGACCTGAGCAGATCAAATTTAGGAAAACCAGAAAGAAATATTTTTCTTCGAAAGAAGTACATTTAATATCTTTTTTATTTACTCAAAACCTAAGAAGTTAAATTTTAACATCCAGATATTGTTTTTTAAGTGAAAATACATTATTAGCGTTGAATTTAAAACAAAATTAAACTACACTAAATTACATTCAATAGTCAGTACTCTAGATAATATATTTCCTCTTTGCTCTGCATATTTATCAAAACAAAATCCAATCGGCGGCTTTACGATTGATTTGAAATATTGGTAATTTTTTTAAGCTTCACAAATTAAGTACAGTTGGTGGTGGGTAAAGTATGCTGTGGAGTCCTCAGTCGTTCTTTGACTTCCAAATTGTGAAGAAGTGCTATTCTGATTTCATTTTAAAGTTAAACTAGAGCAAATGTTTGAGACTAATATAAAGTTGGATAGTTACCACTGTATTATATAACAGATCGGTAGCCTAGTGGAGGTGGCGTGCGCAGAACATTAAAAAAAACATGAAATAAAAAAGACAACTAAATACAAAAACAAAAATTTGTAGATAGTTAAATTTGCTGCTGGGGTTGTTCTAGTTTTAATTAGTTTATAGGTAGAATAGGTAATTTACTTTACCACTGAAAATGAGTTCTCAGACTACGCCGAGTCTGAGAAAGCGGAAAACATTTCCGAAGGTGGAGAGGGGCACTACAGGTGTCTCCGAATAATAGGTACTCAATCCTATCAGAGCCAAGGCCAGTGCCGTCAACAAAGAAGGTGTTGGAGGGAGAGGTGGACCTCCAAGAAGAATCAAAACTAGTAGAAGCTCTGCAATCTAAACAGGCAGCCATCAGTGAATTGAAGGAATTGAAGGAGGAAATACAGCCGCTCCTCAGTCAGCTAAAGCTGAAGCAAGAGGCGCGCCGAAAACAAGAAGCAGTTCAACGGCAAAAAAAAAGAACTGCAGACAAAAACAACAGCAGCAAAAACAACAACAACCACAGCAGCAAAAACAACCACAACCCAAGCCCGCTACCAAAAACACAAGAGCAGAGCAAAAAAAAAAACGCCAGCAGCAGCGACAGGCCCAACTACTGAAGGCCCATCGACCTCAGCTAAAGCAATGCAGCAGCAACAACAGCAGCAGAAACAGCAGCAGCAACAACAACAGCTACAGCCAATGCAGCAACAGCAGCAGAAACAGCAACAACAGCCATTTAAGCAGCAGCAACAGCAGTAGCAACACCAGAACTAACCCCAGGAAAGAAAAAATACCGCCCATTAGGACGCAAAAGGTTGACCTACAGGACATTAAACAGGTATGTTAGTCGGCCACTAAGGGCAAATTTTTCGTACAAATTTTAAATGAAAAAAAAAATAATTATTCGGTCCAGTGTTTCCCACTGGCCAATACAAGTTAGTGAAAGAGTTACTAAAAGAGGCCACAGCTGAGTTCTTGAGCTACACGCCTAAAAGCGAGAAATTTAAGACAGTTCTTTTGAAGGGCATAAGTTCCTGCACAGAACCGGAGGAGCTCTTAGCTGAGCTCCTCAAAAAGCTTCTGATGATCTTGATTTTATCGGAGTCAAGCCTTTCACTGCGGTGGAGTCCAGACGAGGGTGTTATAGGCTGCCAATGTTCCTCCTAACATTATCGCCCCAAAGCAGTTTTGATAGTGTGAAGAAAATTGAATCTATCGACAATCAAGCTGTACACTGGGACACATTAAAAAGGCACGACGACATTCTACAATATACGAAGTGCCAGAGGTTTGGCCATGTTGCGCTGTGTCAGGAGCTCAGGAACCCACATCGAAGGAGAATGCAAGCTTGGGAATGAGCTGGTTGAGGATTTGACCCTGCTCAAGTGTGTCCTTTGAGGAAACCAAGGGCACCCGGCTAGCTATAGGGGTGCCCTAAGGTCCAAGAATTAAAACAAAAACAGGGCATTTAAAAAAGCCGAAAGAAGTCGAACAGTTCGACAGGCTCCAACACAAAAATTCGTGAATCCCACAAAATCCACGCCAAAATGTTGTCAGGGAATGGAAACACGAGACAGCCTATATCAACGGTCACCCCAAAGGCCTGTGCCTAAGGCACCAGAGTTAAAACTTGACGTTGTAGCCTTATTGTTGAGCATTCAAGGTCAACTAACAGGGCTGCAAAGTCAAATAAAGGAGCAAGGCAGAAGGGTAGTTCATTTCTAGTCTTTGTTGCCTGGCCTGGCACAATTTAGACAATAATGGGCGTGCTGCCGGAGCCGCGTTTAAAAGTCCAAGCTGTGAATGTAAATCACAGATTAAGATTGAACGGAGAGCCAATATGTTTCAATTATTGAAAGACTACAGTTCCGATGTGTTTATGGCTAGCGACACCAAGCTAAACCACAAACACAAATTTACTTATACAAATTACAATATCGTAAGAAAAGAACGGTACGAATCCACTCAAGGGGGAGGTGTCGCTCTCTTTATACGAAAATTCATTAATTATAAAGTCATATACAACAATGAATTGCAAAAGCTCAAGACGCTAGAAGTTTGCGTTGTATGCATCTCTATCTCTCAAGCGAAGAGGATGTATATGATTGCGGCTTATGCAGCTTCAGCTCCGCAGGTAACATACTTTGCATCAGAACTCGAAATTCGTTTTAGGGAACCTAAACAGAGCTTGGAAAAAAACTATTTCATCTTGGCCGGTGATTTGAACGCAAACCATGAACATTGGGGAAATCAGCATTTTTTAATTTGATGAATCTTTTTCAGCGTTGAAAATGGCGTCGACCTGCTGCCTACTGATCCGTTCTGGATCTTTTACGTGGAGTTAGATGAATAAGTTGCAACGCATTCTTACAATTACAGTAAGGTGCGTTGGCCTTATTTCACCATCGCCCTAGCGAGAGAACTTCGTTCGAGTGACATAGCCCCAACAAACAACAGAAACCTGACAAATACAGAAATTGACCAACATTTACAACAAATGGACGAAAAAATAAAACGAACGATGGAACGAACAATACCAAAGTACAAATAACGGGACCAAATGGACGTTTACAGAAACGCGCCTATTGACGGCCTGCGAACGCACCAGAGTGGCTTACTGACAAGACTCAAAAACTTGTACAGACGACTTACAGACCCACATGACTTGGAGGTTAGGACACTGAAGTCGTAAATAAAATTAACAAGATATTTAGGAAAAAGAACGACAATGACCTTCCGAGTCTGAAACTCCAAAGAATTGAAGAGAACAGAGACGTACTCAGGACAGCGCAAATAGATCCAGAAGAAACTATTTTTGAAGATGACTTATACATAAGTGAAGATCAGAAGGAAAAAGTGGAGGCGGTGGGAGCTGTTTCCAGCAAGTGTACAAGGTGAATTTTAGCATTCGCCCCAAACACGACCTGGAAAACAGAGCCTTACTAAATCATTTTTACCTTTGAAATGAAAGGACACAATGGCGATCTGAGAACCGCGGTTTCATGTGGTTTAATGACAATTCCTTGGCAAATGCCATAATACATTGTTAGTGACAAAATTCGAGCTTCAGTTCATCTTTAACTCAATAAAAAAACAAAACACACACTCTTCAATAATGGTCTAAATAATGCATATTATCCAGTGCATTGGAGTACCAATAATTCCGGATAAACAGTTCGAGTTCAAGGCGGGTCATGACACAATGCGTTCTGCGTCTAAACTCGTTTCTGATATACAATGGAATAAATCAAAACAAAAATGCACAGGTGCTGTTCTGGTTGATTTGGAAAAGGCCTTTCACACCGTATAGTTAGAGGGTCTTTACCTAAAAGTGAGCAGGCTTGGCATAAGCAAACCATTGTTGTATATACTTTATGATATGCGTGATATGCCTTTGTAAGACTACCTAACAGACCGCTGGTGTAAATGCTGAAGAGAATCGGCGAACTCACCGCTCCCTGTTGAAGATCATTTTTAATTGAGAATGTTGTGGTAGAAGTTACATTGTCACTTTTGACAACAAACTTTCTACCGTTAATCATATCATAAAGTATATACACCAAGCATTGTTTTGATTTATTCCATTGGGTATCAGAAACGAGTTTAGACTCAGCATGAATTGTGTCATGACCTATCATGAACCCGAACTATGATTTTGTCGGGTTGGAGTTTTCCTTTCCCTTTTTTGGGAGAGGATGAATTACAGCAGTCTTCCAATGTACTGCATAATATGAATTATTAGAGTGTGGTTTAAATGTCAATTGCCTCCATCGGTAAATATCTTAGTACCATCGACACCTGCTGACTTTTTGTTTTTTTATTGAATTTAAGATGAGCTGAAGCTCAACCTTCGTCACTTACAAGGGACTTGGTCCCGTTTGCTTGGCGATTATGGCATTTGCCAAAGATTCGTCATTGAACCGCATGAAACCGCTGTTCTCAGATCGCCATTGTATATTATTAGGGAGGTAAAAGTGATTAAGTAGGGCTCAGTTTTCCAGGTCGTGGTTGGGGCGAATGCTTACATTCACCTTGTACACTTGCTGGAAAGCAGCTCCCACCTCCTCCACTTTTTCCTTCGGATCTTCAATTATATAAAAGTCATCATCAAAGGTGGCTTCTTCTGGATCTATTTGCGCTTTCCTGAGTACGTCTCTGTTCTCTTCGGTTCTTTGGAGTTTCAGACTCGGAAGGTCATTGTCGTTCTTTTTCCAGAATATCTTGTTGATTTTAGGGAACATACTAGGGTCACTCGAATTAACTGACCAGATCTTGCGGTCCCAGTACTTGTTAATTGATAAGCTGTAGTTCTCCTTAATCAACAGATTGACATTTTTTATTGACGACTTCAGTGTCCTGACCTCCAAGTGACATGTGGATCCGTGAGTCGTCTGTACAAGTTTTTGAGTCTTGTCAGTAAGTCACTCTTGTGTCTTCGCAGTTGTCAATAGTCGCGCTTTTGTAAGCGTCCATTTGGTCCCGTTCTTTGTACTTTGGTACTGTCCGTTTCATCGTTCGTTTTATTGTTTCCTAAATATGTTGTAAATGTTGGTCAATTTCTGTATTTGTCAGGTTTCTGTTGTTTGTTGGGGCTATGTCACTGGAACGAAGTTCTCTCGCTAGGGCGTTGGTGAAACGAGGCCAACGCATCTTACTTTAATTAGATGAATGAGTTGCAACGTATTCTTCCAACTCAACGTGTTCGTTCGGAACTGCATTACAGCAGCCAGTCCGCAGTGATCACTGTTGTACTCGACTGTCTGTAAGCAGTTTCGAGGGTGATTACCCACTTGGTCTGTTACTGTCAGTCTATAGTCGTACAGCAAAAGATCCAGAAAGGAGCCGCTTCTTGGATACTATGGCTTTTCAGTAGCCAACAGATCGACGGCATATTAAACGCTGTAAAGATTCATCAAATTTAAAAGATGATTACCTCTGGGATTACTATGTTGATTTCCCCAATCTTCATGTTTTGCGTTCAAATCACCGGCCAAGATGAAATAGTTTTCTTTCAAGCTCAGTTTAAGTTCCCTAAAACGAATCTCGAGTTCTGAAGCGAAGTAAGTAACCTGCGGAGATAAAGCCGCATAAGCCGCAATCATATACATCCACTTCCCTTGAGTGAGAGAGATGCATGCAACGCACACCTCTAGCGTCTTGAGCTTTCGCAATTCATTGTTGTATATGACTTTATAATTTATGCCTTATCGTATAAAGCGAGGGACACCGCCACCTTGAGTGGAGTCGGGCCGGTCTCTTCTTACGATATTGTAATTCTTATCAGTCAATTTGGGTTTTTGGTTTAGCTTAGTTTAGCTAGCCATAAACACATCGGGACTGTAGCATGAAGACAATTGGAACATATTGGCTCTTCGTTCAATCCTAATCTGTGCATTTACATTCACAGCTAGGACTTTTAGGTGCGTCTCCGGCAGCGCGCCCATTATGGTCTGAATTGCGCCAGGCCAGGCAACAAAGAGTAGAGATGATCTACCCTTTTGCCTTGCTCCTTTATCTGACTTTGCGGCCCTGTTAGTTGACCTTGAATGCTCAACAACAAGGCTACAATGTCAGGCTGCATCTCTGGTGCCTTAGGCACAATTGCCTTTGGGGTAACCGTTGATATAGCCTGTCTCGTGTTTCCATTCCCTGACAACATTTTGGCGTGGATTTTGTGGGATTCACGAAATTTTGTGTTAGAGCCTGTCGAACTATTCGACTTCTTTCGGCTTTTTGACTGGCCTGTTTTTGTTTTATTTGTTGGACCTTAGGGCAACCCCTATAGTTAGCCGGGTGCCCTTAGTTTCCACAAAGGACACAATTGAGCAGGGCCTAATCCTCAACCCGCTCATTCCCAAGCTTGCATTTGCCTTCGATGTGGGTTTCGAAGCACATGACACAGCGCTACTGCATATTGCAGTTGGCATTGGCATGGCCAAACCTCTGGCAATTCTTACATTGTAGAATGTCGTCGTGCCTTTTTCATGTGTCCCAGTGTACAGCTTGCTGCTGTGGTTGTTGTTGCTGTTGTTTTTGTCTTTGTTGGTTCCGCTTTTGGTACAGTAGCAGTTGCGCTGACTCTTGTTGTCGGCGGGCCTCTTGCTTCTGCTTAAGTTGACTAAGGAGCTGCTGCATTTCCTCCTTCAGTTTCTTCAGACTTTCTTCAAATTCACTGATTCCTGCTGTTTAGATTGAAAGGCCTGCAGCAGTGTATTTTCTTCTTGGCGGATTTGGTCAACATCCACCTCTAACGCTTTTTTTGTCGACGGCTCTGGCTTTGCTAAGCTCTCAGGTCTGCTTTTCGGCGACCTATACCGCCCTTCTCCTCCGTCAGATACGTACACGGGTGTCTCCGAATCGTCACCCGCAGAGACTTCACTCTCTGACGTCATCCCTGCATTATTTAGTGGCAACGACAGCGGCAGCTTTCTTTTCAAGGCTGCTCGCTTAGCTGCATTGGGTCACTTTATTAAATAAGGCGTCTGTCTTTTCCATTAAACAGATGATTGCGGATCCGATGTGTAACCTGATACAGGCATGTTCGATGCACCTGCTGGAACTGTTCTGGAATCACCCGATGTGTCAGCAGAGGAAACTTTTTGGTAGACTCCGACTCCGACTGGGACTTGAACCCACGACCCTTCGATCTCCCTTCGGACGCTACTTTTTTTCAAATTCATTTTTATTAATTCATTCTTCTATCTTAAAACTAGACAAAAATTCATAAAACTAGCCTAATTATCCATAACTTACAACTAACTTAATGGTCCCATACGGACACTCTAAGTTAAACTATAACACTAACTACTAAAGCCTTTCGGCCCTAAGATCTTTTTTACTTCAAAATCAATTTAATTTATTTTTGTATTTATTAGAAATTATTGAAAAAACTAATATCAAGATCTTTTTTATTTTTACTTAAAAACTACTTAAAATAAGTTCCTTAATATAAGACTTAACGCTAGCTTAAACTACCTATTCTACCTATAAACTACTTAAAACTAGAACAACCACAGCAGCAAATCTAACGTTTTTTGTTTTTATATTTTATTGTCTTTTTTGTATGTTTTTTTAATTTTTTTTTATGTTAAATGTTTTTTTTTTTTGTATTCTTTTTTGCCACCATGCCTATTCAACTTAAAACTAAACCCTAAAACTATAAAGCGGCATATACACGCATCAAAATTTCATCAAGCATTTAAGAATGTGTTTGTGAAATGGAAACACGTATAGAGCGTGTGTATGCTCGACGCGAAATCAAAATGTTTTGATTTTTCTTCAATCAGGGGTCTATGCTTGTCAAGTGGTTGAAGAGTGTGTATACGTGATTGATTGATTGATTAAGCATCATTCTTGTTTTTGCGTTGCTACTGTGAAGACATCATTCGGAAGGATTTTTTTTAATGTGCATGATGGAGGATACACATTATTTGTTAGAATTAATTAAAGTTTACCGTTCCCTGCCAGCGTTGTGGAACATTAAGCTAAATCTAAAATACAAAGAAACGACCAAAAAGGATTTGACGCAAAAAATTTATGTTCTGCGGACGAACTATAGAAGAGAGCTGAAAAGGATATTAGCCCTGGAAAAAAGCAGAGCAGGAAAAAATGAAAAAAATGATCCAACTCTTTTCTATTTTGAGGCAATTTCATACGCGACAACGAGAAATCCTGAAATATATTGCCTGTAGTCAGAAACCGAAGAGTTATTGACAGACGTTGGCTAACAGGTATAGCTTCTTGCATTTTGGTATCTTTTCTGATAATTTCGGGTGTTATCATTTCCAGAAGTTGGTTGTATGTGTCCTCGTTCATGCGAACGAAATTTTTAAAGTCACTTGGCGAACTTAATTTCAGTTCATTCAAAAGATTTTCATGTGTAAATTGATTTCGTTTTTTAGCCACTTTTTCATCCGGATCCGTTTTTCCGCAAATGTGTCTTTTCATTTTTAACGCCAGCGCTAGTCCCAGAGCTATGCAACAATAGTCCGTGTCACTCATATTTTTCTAACAACGAAGAAATTATGCTTGATGCCTCATGCTTGATGCGTGTATATTCAACACGAAAAAGAATTTACAAACACACTCTCACATGCTTGATGAGATTTTGATGCGTGTATATGCCGCTTAAAACAAGTATGTAAGCCGGCCAAGGTTTAAAACCAAATCCCGACTACACAATATCAAGCGCCGATTGAAGCCACCAAAACTGGTTCTCCTGCTTAACCCTATCAGTTCGGTCCCGTTCGGACACAGTTCTACTGAACCGAAGGAGCTCTGCTCCGCCTTGTGCCATGACGTGCTAGATTAACGGAACTGCCAATCTATCCTGTATCAAACCGCATTTGTCTGCCTCTGGTGGAATGAAGCCGCTTAAGAGTGCACTTTCAAAATACTCGTCGTTCGGATAGAACGCTCCGAAAATTAAATTGTTGGTCGAAGACATAGCTCTTGCAATTTGAACTCGAACGAGTTTTATCACGAAATTGTCCATTCTACTGATTCGAGCCCGTTGTATAGGACCTCGTTGGAATAGTAATGCACATAAGAAGACTCGGCTGTTTGATATAAATCGGTACAGCGTCGTAAATACTGCCGCTCGAACACCCGAAACTTCTCCATCTGGGAAGAGGCAACGTTGAACCACACAGGACAACCATAAACGATCATTGGCCGTATAAGGGCCATGTAGCAAATTACCTTCACTCTGGGATCAAGCCAAATGCTGTAAAACAGCCGCTTCGTCAGAGCGAAGGCTCCTCTGGCCCTGGTCAAAGCAGCATTTATATGTCTGTCGAAATATAAATACTGATCCAACCAGATACCAAGGTACTTCACTACACTATTGCTCACTAATGGCTGCCCGTGTAGATCAACGATGACCATTTTGCGCCAGTTCTTGCACGTATCCCTCGTCGCCCTTGCCAACGGAGTCCGGAACAGAATTGTCTCCGACTTCTCGACATTTATTTTCAGTTTCCAATCATCGTAATATCACTTAATCTTGTCCAAATCACTCTGCAAGAGAATTCTAATAACCTCAACCTTTCGGGCCGTTCTGTACGCAATTAGAGCATACACAATTGCCTTTGTAAGACTACCTAACAGATCGCTGGTGTAAATGCTGAAGAGAATCGGCGAATTCACCGCTCCCTGTTGAAGATCATTTTTAATTGAGAATGTTGTGGTAGAAGTTACATTGTCACTTTCGACAACAAACTTTCTACCGTTAAGCATATCATAAAGTATAGGTATACAACAATGGTTTGCATATGCCAAGCCTGCTCAGTTTTAGGTAAAGACCCTCTTACCATATGGTGAACAGAACAGAACAGCACCTGTGCATTGTTGTTTTGATTTTTTCCATTGGATATCAGTTTAGACGCAGCATGAATTGGGTCATGACCTACCTTGGACCCAAACTGTTTATCCGGAATTATTTTGCTGTCCGCAGCCCATTTAATCAGAGCCCTATTAATGATTTTTTCGAAAACTTTGCTGATGCTCGGAAGAAGACTTATCGACCGAAGATTGACGGGTTGGAGTTGTCCTTTTCCTTTTTCGGGAGAGGATGAACCACAGCGGTCTTCCAATGCACTGGAAATTGTTAAAGAGTCTGTACAAGTTTTTGAGTCTTTTCAGTAAGTCACTCTTGTGCCTTGTATTTGTCAGGTTTCTGTTATTTGGTGGGGCTATCACTCGAACGAAGTTCTCTCGCTAGGGCGTTGGTGAAACGAGGCCAACGCATCTTACTGTAATTGTAAAAGTGTGTTGCAACCGTATTCCTCCAACTCCACGTGTTCGTTCGGAATCTGCATTACAGCAGCCAGTCCGCAGTGATCACTGTCGTACTCGACTGTCAGCAGTTTCGAGGGTGATTACCCACTTTGTCTGTTACTGTCAGTCTGGTGTCGTACAGCAAAAGATCCAGAAAGGACCCCCTTCTTGGATACGATGGCTTGTCGGTAGCCAGAAGGTCGATTCAACGGTGCAAGGATTCATAAAATTAAAAAGATGGTTAACTCTGGGATTACTATGTTGATTTCCCCAATCTTCGTGTTTTGCATTCAAATGACTGGTCAAGATGAAATAATTTTCTTCCAAGCTCAGTTTAAGTTCCCTAAAAAGAATCTCGAGTTCTGAAGCAAAGTAAGTAACCTGCGGAGCTCCAGCCACAATCATATACATACATCCGCTTCCCTTGATTGCGAGAGATGCATACTACGCAAACTTCTAGCGTCTTGAGCTTTCGCAATTCATTGTTGTATCTGTCTTTATAATTAATGCCTTTTCGTATAAAGCGAGGGACACCGCCACCTTGAGTGGAGTCGGGCCGGTCTCTTCTTACGATATTGTAATTTTTATGAGTCAGTTTGTGTTTGTGGTTTAGCTTAGTTTCACTAGCCATAAACACTTAAGGACTGTAGTCTGTCAACAATTGGAACATATTGGCTCTTCGTTCAATCCTTATCTGTGAATTTACATTCACAGCTAGGACTTTTAGGTACGTCTCCGGCAGCGCGCCCATTATGGTCTAAATTGCGCCAGGCCAGGCAACAAAGAGTAGAGATGATCTACCCTTTTGCCTTGCTCCTTTATCTGACTTTGCGGCCCTGTTAGTTGACCTTGAATGCTCAACAACAAGGCTACAATGTCAGGCTGCATCTCTGGTGCCTTAGGCACAATTGCCTTTGGGGTAACCGTTGATATAGCCTGTCTCGTGTTTCCATTCCCTGACAACATTTTGGCGTGGATTTTGTGGGATTCACGAAATTTTGTGTTAGAGCCTGTCGAACTATTCGACTTCTTTCGGCTTTTTGACTGGCCTGTTTTTGTTTTATTTGTTGGACCTTAGGGCAACCCCTATAGTTAGCCGGGTGCCCTTAGTTTCCACAAAGGACACAATTGAGCAGGGCCTAATCCTCAACCCGCTCATTCCCAAGCTTGCATTTGCCTTCGATGTGGGTTTCGGAGCACATGACACAGCGCTACTGCATATTGCAGTTGGCATTGGCATGGCCAAACCTCTGGCAATTCTTACATTGTAGAATGTCGTCGTGCCTTTTTAATGTGTCCCAGTGTACAGCTTGATTGTCGAGAGATTCGATTCTCTTCACACTATCAAAACTGCTTTGGGGCGATAATGATACGAGGAACATTGGCAGCCTATAACCCCCTCGTCTGGACTTCATCGTAGTGAAAGGCTTGACCCCGATAAAATCAAGATCCTCCGTGGATTTTTGATGGAGCTCAGCTAAGAGCTCCTCCAGTGCCGTGCAGGAACTAATGCTCTTCAGAAGGACCGTCTTAAATTTCTCAACTGTGGCCTCTTTTAGCAACTCTTTCACTAACTTGTATTCGGCCAGTGAGAAACACTGGACCAGTGAGAAACACTGGACCGAATAGCTCTTTTCTTTTTCACTTAAAATTTGTATAAGAAATTTGACCTTAGTGGCCGACTTACATGCCTGTTTAATGTCCTGTATGTCAACCCGGTATGTCCTAATTGGTGGCGCCTGTTCCTTCTTCGGCTGTGATTGTTTCTGGTGTTGCTGTTTCTGATGCTGTTGCTGCAGGATTGGTTGTTGCTGCCACTGTTTTGACTGTTCCTGTAGCCGTTGTTTGGCTTTTGTTGAGGTTGTTTGGCCCTCAACACTTGGGCCTGCTGTTGCTTGCGGTGCCTTTTTAAATTGCTCCGCTCCTGAGATTTTGGAAGCGAGCTTGCTTTGTGGATGTTGCTGCTGTGGTTGTTGTTGCTGTTGTTTTTGTTGGTTCCGCTTTTGGTACAGTAGCAGTTGCGCTGGCTCTTGTTGTCGGCGGGCCTCATGCTTCTGCTTAAGTTGACTAAGGAGTTGCTGCATTTCCTCCTTCAGTTTCTTCAGACTTTCTTCAAATTCACTGATTCCTGCTGTTTAGATTGAAAGGCCTGCAGCAGTGTATTTTCTTCTTGGCGGATTTGGTCAACATCCACCTCTAATGCTTTTTTTGTCGACGGTCTGGCTTTGCTAAGCTCTCAGGTCTGCTTTTCGGCGACCTATACCGCCCTTCTCCTCCGTCAGATACGTACACGGGTGTCTCCGAATCGTCACCCGTTATTTAGTGGCAACGGCAGCGGCAGCTTTCCTTTCAAGGCTGCTCGCTTAGCTGCATTGGGTCGCTTTATTAGATAAGGCGTCTGTCTTTTCCATTAAACAGATGATTGCGGATCCGATGTGTAACCTGATACAGGCATGTTCGATGCACCTGCTGGAACTGTTCTGGAATCACCCGATGTGTCAGCAGAGGAAACTTTTTGGTAGACTCCGACTCCGACTGGGACTTGAACCCACGACCCTTCGATCTCCCTTCGGACGCTACTTTTTTTCAAATTCATTTTTATTAATTCATTCTTCTATCTTAAAACTAGACAAAAATTCATAAAACTAGCCTAATTATCCATAACTTACAACTAACTTAATGGTCCCATACGGACACTCTAAGTTAAACTATAACACTAACTACTAATGCCTTTCGGCCCTAAGATCTTTTTTACTTCAAAATCAATTTCATTTATTTTTGTATTTATTAGAAAATATTGAAAAAACTAATATCAAGATCTTTTTTATTTTTACTTAAAAACTACTTAAAATAAGTTCCTTAATATAAGACTTAACGCTAGCCTAAACTACCTATTCTACCTATAAACTACTTAAAACTAGAACAACCACAGCAGCAAATCTAACGTTTTTTGTTTTTATATTTTATTGTCTTTTTTGTATGTTTTTTTAATTTTTTTTTTTATGTTAAATGTTTTTTTTTTTTTTGTATTCTTTTTTGCCACCATGCCTATTCTACTTAAAACTAAACCCTAAGACTATAAAGCGGCATATACACGCATCAAAATTTCATCAAGCATTTAAGAATGTGTTTGTGAAATGGAAGCACGTATAGAGCGTGTGTATGCTCGACGCGAAATCAAAATGTTTTGATTTTTCTTCAATCAGGGGTCTATGCTTGTCAAGTGGTTGAAGAGTGTGTATTCGTGATTGATTGATTGATTAAGCATCATTCTTGTTTTTGCGTTGCTAGTGTGAAGACATCATTCGGAAGGATTTTTTTTAATGTGCATGATGGAGGATACACATTATTTGTTAGAATTAATTAAAGTTTACCGTTCCCTGCCAGCGTTGTGGAACATTAAGCTAAATCTAAAATACAAAGAAACGACCAAAAAGGATGTGACGCAAAAAATTAATGTTCTGCGGACGAACTATAGAAGAGAGCCGAAAAGGATATTAGCCCTGGAAAAAAGCAGAGCAGGAAAAAATGAAAAAAATGATCCAACTCTTTTCTATTTTGAGGCAATTTCATACGCGACAACGAGAAATCCTGAAATATATTGCCTGTAGTCAGAAACCGAAGAGTTATTGACAGACGTTGGCTAACAGGTATAGCTTCTTGCATTTCGGTATCTTTTCTGATAATTTCGGGTGTTATCATTTCCAGAAGTTGGTTGTATGTGTCCTCGTTCATGCGAACGAAATTTTTAAAGTCACTTGGCGAACTTAATTTCAGTTCATTCAAAAGATTTTCATGTGTAAATTGATTTCGTTTTTTCAGCCACTCTTTCATCCGGATCCGTTTTTTCCGCAAATGTGTCTTTTCATTTTTAACGCCAGCGCTAGTCCCAGAGCTATGCAACAATAGTCCGTGTCACTCATATTTTTCTAACAACGAAGAAATTATGCTTGATGCCTCATGCTTGATGCGTGTATATTCAACACGAAAAAGAATTTACAAACACACTCTCACATGCTTGATGAGATTTTGATGCGTGTATATGCCGCTTAAAACAAGTATGTAAGCCGGCCAAGGTTTAAAACCAAATCCCGACTACACAATATCAAGCGCCGATTGAAGCCACCAAAACTGGTTCTCCTGCTTAACCCTATCAGTTCGGTCCCGTTCGGACACAGTTCTACTGAACCGAAGGAGCTCTGCTCCGCCTTGTGCCATGACGTGCTAGATTAACGGAACTGCCAATCTATCCTGTATCAAACCGCATTTGTCTGCCTCTGGTGGAATGAAGCCGCTTAAGAGTGCACTTTCAAAATAAATTGTTGGTCGAAGACATAGCTCTTGCAATTTGAACTCGAACGAGTTTTATCACGAAATTGTCCATTCTACTGATTCGAGCCCGATTCGTTGGAATAGTAATGCACATAAGAAGACTCGGCTGTTTGATATAAATCGGTACAGCGTCGTAAATACTGCCGCTCGAACACCCGAAACTTCTCCATCTGGGAAGAGGCAACGTTGAACCACACAGGACAACCATAAACGATCATTGGCCGTATAAGGGCCATGTAGCAAATTACCTTCACTCTGGGATCAAGCCGAATGCTGTAAAACAGCCGCTTCGTCAGAGCGAAGGCTCCTCTGGCCCTGGTCAAAGCAGCATTTATATGTCTGTCGAAATATAAACACTGATCCAACCAGATACCAAGGTACTTCACTACACTTTTGCTCACTAATGGCTGCCCGTGTAGATCAACGATGACCATTTTGCGCCAATTCTTGCACGTATCCCTCGTCGCCCTTGCCAACGGAGTCCGGAACAGAATTGTCTCCGACTTCTCGACATTTATTTTCAGTTTCCAATCATCGTAATATCACTTAATCTTGTCCAAATCACTCTGCAAGAGAATTCTAATAACCTCAACCTTTCGGGCCGTTCTGTACGCAATTAGAGCATACGCAATTGCCTTTGTAAGACTACCTAACAGATCGCTGGTGTAAATGCTGAAGAGAATCGGCGAATTCACCGCTCCCTGTTGAAGATCATTTTTAATTGAGAATGTTGTGGTAGAAGTTACATTGTCACTTTTGACAACAAACTTTCTACCGTTAAGCATATCATAAAGTATAGGTATACAACAATGGTTTGCATATGCCAATTGTAGTATTTAGTATTAATGCCGTCTGCCGTAGTTTAAATAATTCAAACTCAAGTAATTTAGACAGTATCCAAAAATATTTAAACATTTTATCTTATAATGTGTCAGGTTTGACCAATAAAGCGTTATTTAGTGATTTTTATAAATTTGTTAATACTTTTGACATAATATTTTTATTTGAAACTTTTGTAACAGAGAACAATTACACAAGTATAGATAATAAACTAATAGATTATAAGTTTATGTGGATCCCGGCAATACGAAGTCAAACAAGAGGAAGAGCAAGTGGAGGATGTTACTTTGGTTACAAAAAAGAGTTAGTAAACTTGAAGTGTGAGTTTCTCAATCAAAATCACCTAACGTACGTTAAATTGCAAATCAACAACAAAACCCTTTTGATACTCCCCCTGTACTTGAATTGCAATAATTGGGATGAGGACTTTGATAATCTCGGCGAGATATTTAATACGATTAGTTCATCGAAAATAATGCTGATTGGGGATCTGAACGGGAGAATCGGTCAAGTTGCAGGAACAATTAACGAAGCAAAAGGAATTAATAGGCAGACTAAAGATGTAGTGTGCAATACAAGAGGAAAACGAATAATTGAACTGTGTGACTCGTTTGGATTGAGAATTCTAAATGGAACAATGCCCAGTGACGTTTCTGGTGATTTTACTTTTGTTGGTGGTCAAGGTTCATCAACTATTGATTATTCAATGATAGGCGAAGATTGGGAACCCTTTGTGACTGATTTCGAGGTGCGAGAACTTCCATACTCAGACCATCTGCCGATAGTCGTTACCTTACGGATGACTGGGCATTCAACTGTGGTAAATAACATCGACCAATTACTTCCTAGACTCAACTGGAAACTCTCAAAAGCCTCATTATACAGACAACGTTTGGACACGAATCTACACAACCGCCAAAATACGGACTTTCGCTTGCTAGATCAAATTGTTAAGGCATCTTATCCACAGCAGCAGATTAGTACTACACGAAACAAAATAAGGGTAGAGCCTTGGTTGACGAAGAATGCCAGAAGGCACGCAGAATTTCATTCGCATGGCTCAGGAATTTCAGAAACTCACCTCAAGGTCAATTTAGAAACATATACATCGAAGCTAATACGACATATAAAAAACTGTGCAAAAGCAAAAAGCGAGAGTATGAGGAACGACAAGCGGCCAGGTTGGCCTCCTGTAATAATGCATCAACGTTTTGGAAACTTGCGTGGGAGCTAAATGGTAAAAAACCGCCAATACACAAAAATCTGTGTGCAAATATGCTAGCCGAGCACTTTCGGAAACTCCTCAACCCAGAAATGATGCCATCGATCTGGAAATATGCAACACCTGGTATAACCAATGAAATATTGGACTCGCAGTTTACTGCACAAGAATTGGAGCAAGCGTTATGTACTCTGAAAGATGGGAAAGCAGCAGGCGCAAACGGTATCCCAGCCGAATTTTACAAATATGGCACTTCTGCACTTAATGATCGACTTCTTACGATGTTCAATAAAGTCATAGAGGGGAATTTGGTAGTGAATGAATTTCAAGAAGCTGTTATATTCCCAATACATAAGAAAGGATCATACGCGGATGCTTCAAACTATCGGGGCATTTCCTTCTTGAATGCAACATATAAAATTCTTACAACGATGATGCAGAAAAGACTCAACAAGTGGATTAAGTCTCAGAACATACTGAAAGAGTTTCAAGCAGGTTTTAGAGCAGGCTACTCTACAATGGACAATATTTTTGTACTCCGAAGTCTTGCAGAAAGCTTTATCGCTCAAAAAAAGAAATTATATGTATTTTTCATCGACTTTCAAGCGGCATTCGATACAATAAATAGAGGTGCCTTATTCTACAAGCTATATAACGCGGGGTTATCGATGAAATTTGGACGTGCGCTAGAGAATCTCTATAGAGGAACACGAGCGGCTGTATGGAATGGTGCAGAGTTGTCAGATTGGTTTGTGACCTCATCCGGAGTAAGACAAGGCTGCACATTGAGCCCCACTTTGTTCTCACTTTTTATAAATGACCTGATTGATTATCTTCCTGGTGGCGTGGATTTCGCAGGAACACATATGAAAGCCTTATTATTTGCAGATGATATTGTCATGTTTGCGTATTCGCCGGAAGCGTTACAGCTCATGATAAACAGGTTATATAATTATTGTTGCTTATGGAACTTAATCGTTAATACGCAAAAGTCTAAAGTGATGATATTTAAAAACGGTGGTGGAAGAAATGCTTCTAACGAGAAATGGTCATTTAACGGAGAAGCCTTAGAGTGTGTAACCGAATACAAATACCTAGGGGTAATTTTTACGAGAAGTTTGAGCATGCAGAAGCATTTAACTGTGAAGTTAGAAAAGGTGAAAACAGCCATTAACATATCATGGAAAAGATGCTTCATGAACAGAAACATTGCGCATAGCAGTAAACACAAGGTATTTGAAGCAGTATCGGAGAGCATACTTTTATATGGCGCACAAGTTTGGGGATGTATGAGATTTCAAACGGTGGAAAAACTCTTGACACACTATATTAAAAGGATATTTAGCTTACCAGTCAACACACCAAATTACGTGGTAATGCTCGAAACAGGACTATCACCTTTACACATAAAGACCTTGAAGTTGCAAGCCGATTTTCTTCAGTACATATTCAATTTATCAGAATCCAGATTAGTCAAGAAGGTAGCTATCAGTGCCATACACGAACGAAACAGCTGGTATAGAGAGTGGTCAAAACTAGCTGAAGAATGCAATTTAAGCTTTGATTTAAACCTGGAAAACATTGGTAGTTGCAAGACTCTCTTCTACAATGTAATCTCGAAGGTGGATGAGAAATGTAGAGCTGAATATATAGCTGAAGCCTCCAGTTCCATCTACAGAACAGTTTACAGTAGATTAAATCACAATTTGGCAGAGAAAAACTATTTTCATGACTCTTATAAGGTTAATGTTATCGCTACAATGGTCAGACTTCGCAGCGAGCTTATCAATCTGAACTTCATGCCTCACAGACCTGATCTACCATTAGAATGCAGCATTTGCAACATGAAAGAAAGAGAAGACGTAATTCACTTTTTGGGAAGATGCCAAACTTTGAAAGAAACCAGAAGAAGCGTTCTTGGAAGCGATGTTTTATCTGAAGAGCAAGTCCTGGACGAATTGAATCAAATGAACGTTAATAGACTTTATGAATATTGTGTAATTGCGCTCAGATATAGAGCAAGAATAATTAACGAAGATTTTTGATTAAACAAACCTTTAACTGTATCTTATTTGAATTTTAAATTTTATTGGTTTCCATATAATTCCTTATTTTAAACACATATGTTATTTAAAACGGTTATATCTTTGTAATTAAATTAATATATTATAGTTGTCAATCTGGCAGACGGCAAATGCCATGTCATAATGATTTTTGTAAATGTAAATGTAAAAACGTTTCTATTGTTAAATTCAAATGTTGATCCAATAAAATCCAAATCTATCTATCTATCTATCTATCATATGCCAAGCCTGCTCAGTTTTAGGTAAAGACCCTCTTACCATATGGTGAACAGAACAGAACAGCACCTGTGCATTGTTGTTTTGATTTTTTCCATTGGATATCAGTTTAGACGCAGCATGAATTGGGTCATGACCTACCTTGGACCCAAACTGTTTATCCGGAATTATTTTGCTGTCCGCAGCCCATTTAATCAGAGCCCTATTAATGATTTTTTCGAAAACTTTGCTGATGCTCGGAAGAAGACTTATCGACCGAAGATTGACGGGTTGGAGTTGTCCTTTTCCTTTTTCGGGAGAGGATGAACCACAGCGGTCTTCCAATGCACTGGAAATTGTTAAAGAGTCTGTACAAGTTTTTGAGTCTTTTCAGTAAGTCACTCTTGTGCCTTGTATTTGTCAGGTTTCTGTTATTTGGTGGGGCTATCACTCGAACGAAGTTCTCTCGCTAGGGCGTTGGTGAAACGAGGCCAACGCATATTACTGTAATTGTAAAAGTGCGTTGCAACCGTATTCCTCCAACTCCACGCGTTCGTTCGGAATCTGCATTACAGCAGCCAGTCCGCAGTGATCACTGTCGTACTCGACTGTCAGCAGTTTCGAGGGTGATTACCCACTTTGTCTGTTACTGTCAGTCTGGTGTGGTACAGCAAAAGATCCAGAAAGGACCCCCTTCTTGGATACGATGGCTTGTCGGTAGCCAGAAGGTCGATTCAACGGTGCAAGGATTCATCAAATTAAAAAGATGGTTAACTCTGGGATTACTATGTTGATTTCCCCAATCTTCGTGTTTTGCGTTCAAATGACTGGTCAAGATGAAATAATTTTCTTCCAAGCTCAGTTTAAGTTCCCTAAAAAGAATCTCGAGTTCTGAAGCAAAGTAAGTAACCTGCGGAGCTCCAGCCACAATCATATACATACATCCGCTTCCCTTGATTGCGAGAGATGCATACTACGCAAACTTCTAGCGTCTTGAGCTTTCGCAATTCATTGTTGTATCTGTCTTTATAATTAATGCCTTTTCGTATAAAGCGAGGGACACCGCCACCTTGAGTGGAATCGGGGTGGTCTCTTCTTACGATATTGTAATTTTTATGAGTCAGTTTGTGTTTGTGGTTTAGCTTAGTTACACTAGCCATAAACACTTAAGGACTGTAGTCTGTCAACAATTGGAACATATTGGCTCTTCGTCCAATCCTTATCTGTGAATTTACATTCACAGCTAGGACTTTTAGGTGCGTCTCCGGCAGCGCGCCCATTGCGCAAATTGCGCCAGGCCAGGCAACAAAGAGTAGAGATGATCTACCCTTTTGCCTAGCTCCTTTATCTGACTTTGCAGCCCTGTTAGTTGACCTTGAATGCTCAACAACAAGGCTACAATGTCAGGCTGCACCTCTGGTGCCTTAGGCACAATTGCCTTTGGAGTAACCGTTGATATAGCCTGTCTCGTGTTTCCATTCCCTGACAACATTTTGGCGTGGATTTTGTGGGATTCACGAAATTTTGTGTTAGAGCCTGTCGAACTATTCGACTTCTTTCGGCTTTTTGACTGGCCTGTTTTTGTTTTATTTGTTGGACCTTAGGGCAACCCCTATAGTTAGCCGGGTGCCCTTAGTTTCCACAAAGGACACAATTGAGCAGGGCCTAATCCTCAACCCGCTCATTCCCAAGCTTGCATTTGCCTTCGATGTGGGTTTCGGAGCACATGACACAGCGCTACTGCATATTGCAGTTGGCATTGGCATGGCCAAACCTCTGGCAATTCTTACATTGTAGAATGTCGTCGTGCCTTTTTAATGTGTCCCAGTGTACAGCTTGATTGTCGAGAGATTCGATTCTCTTCACACTATCAAAACTGCTTTGGGGCGATAATGATACGAGGAACATTGGCAGCCTATAACCCCCTCGTCTGGACTTCATCGTAGTGAAAGGCTTGACCCCGATAAAATCAAGATCCTCCGTGGATTTTTGATGGAGCTCAGCTAAGAGCTCCTCCAGTGCCGTGCAGGAACTAATGCTCTTCAGAAGGACCGTCTTAAATTTCTCAACTGTGGCCACTTTTAGCAACTCTTTCACTAACTTGTATTCGGCCAGTGAGAAACACTGGACCAGTGAGAAACACTGGACCGAATAGCTCTTTTCTTTTTCACTTAAAATTTGTATAAGAAATTTGACCTTAGTGGCCGACTTACATGCCTGTTTAATGTCCTGTATGTCAACCCGGTATGTCCTAATTGGTGGCGCCTGTTCCTTCTTCGGCTGTGATTGTTTCTGGTGTTGCTGTTTCTGATGCTGTTGCTGCAGGATTGGTTGTTGCTGCCACTGTTTTGACTGTTCCTGTAGCCGTTGTTTGGCTTTTGTTGAGGTTGTTTGGCCCTCAACACTTGGGCCTGCTGTTGCTTGCGGTGCCTTTTTAAATTGCTCCGCTCCTGAGATTTTGGAAGCGAGCTTGCTTTGTGGATGTTGCTGCTGTGGTTGTTGTTGCTGTTGTTTTTGTTGGTTCCGCTTTTGGTACAGTAGCAGTTGCGCTGACTCTTGTTGTCGGCGGGCCTCTTGCTTCTGCTTAAGTTGACTAAGGAGCTGCTGCATTTCCTCCTTCAGTTTCTTCAGACTTTCTTCAAATTCACTGATTCCTGCTGTTTAGATTGAAAGGCCTGCAGCAGTGTATTTTCTTCTTGGCGGATTTGGTCAACATCCACCTCTAATGCTTTTTTTGTCGACGGTCTGGCTTTGCTAAGCTCTCAGGTCTGCTTTTCGGCGACCTATACCGCCCTTCTCCTCCGTCAGATACGTACACGGGTGTCTCCGAATCGTCACCCGCAGAGACTTCACTCTCTGACGTCATCCCTGCATTATTTAGTGTCAACGGCAGCGGCAGCTTTCCTTTCAAGGCTGCTCGCTTAGCTGCATTGGGTCGCTTTATTAGATAAGGCGTCTGTCTTTTCTATTAAACAGATGATTGCGGATCCGATGTGTAACCTGATACAGGCATGTTCGATGCACCTGCTGGAACTTTTCTGGAATCACCCGATGTGTCAGCAGAGGAAACTTTTTGGTAGACTCCGACTCCGACTGGGACTTGAACCCACGACCCTTCGATCTCCCTTCGGACGCTACTTTTTTTCAAATTCATTTTTATTAATTCATTCTTCTATCTTAAAACTAGACAAAAATTTATAAAACTAGCCTAATTATCCATAACTTACAACTAACTTAATGGTCCCATACGGACACTCTAAGTTAAACTATAACACTAACTACTAATGCCTTTCGGCCCTAAGATCTTTTTTACTTCAAAATCAATTTCATTTATTTTTGTATTTATTAGAAAATATTGAAAAAACTAATATCAAGATCTTTTTTATTTTTACTTAAAAACTACTTAAAATAAGTTCCTTAATATAAGACTTAACGCTAGCCTAAACTACCTATTCTACCTATAAACTACTTAAAACTAGAACAACCACAGCAGCAAATCTAACGTTTTTTGTTTTTATATTTTATTGTCTTTTTTGTATGTTTTTTTAATTAAATGTTTTTTTTTTTTTTTGTATTCTTTTTTGCCACCATGCCTATTCAACTTAAAACTAAACCCTAAAACTATAAAGCGGCATATACACGCATCAAAATTTCATCAAGCATTTAAGAATGTGTTTGGGAAATGGAAACACGTATAGAGCGTGTGTATGCTCGACGCGAAATCAAAATGTTTTGATTTTTCTTCAATCAGGGGTCTATGCTTGTCAAGTGGTTGAAGAGTGTGTATTCGTGATTGATTGATTGATTAAGCATCATTCTTGTTTTTGCGTTGCTAGTGTGAAGACATCATTCGGAAGGATTTTTTTTAATGTGCATGATGGAGGATACACATTATTTGTTAGAATTAATTAAAGTTTACCGTTCCCTGCAAGCGTTGTGGAACATTAAGCTAAATCTAAAATACAAAGAAACGACCAAAAAGGATGTGACGCAAAAAATTAATGTTCTGCGGACGAACTATAGAAGAGAGCTGAAAAGGATATTAGCCCTGGAAAAAAGCAGAGCAGGAAAAAATGAAAAAAATGATCCAACTCTTTTCTATTTTGAGGCAATTTCATACGCGACAACGAGAAATCCTGAAATATATTGCCTGTAGTCAGAAACCGAAGAGTTATTGACAGACGTTGGCTAACAGGTATAGCTTCTTACATTTCGGTATCTTTTCTGATAATTTCGGGTGTTATCATTTCCAGAAGTTGGTTGTATGTGTCCTCGTTCATGCGAACGAAATTTTTAAAGTCACTTGGCGAACTTAATTTCAGTTCATTCAAAAGATTTTCATGTGTAAATTGATTTCGTTTTTTCAGCCACTTTTTCATCCGGATCCGTTTTTCCGCAAATGTGTCTTTTCATTTTTAACGCCAGCGCTAGTCCCAGAGCTATGCAACAATAGTCCGTGTCACTCATATTTTTCTAACAACGAAGAAATTATGCTTGATGCCTCATGCTTGATGCGTGTATATTCAACACGAAAAAGAATTTACAAACACACTCTCACATGCTTGATGAGATTTTGATGCGTGTATATGCCGCTTAAAACAAGTATGTAAGCCGGCCAAGGTTTAAAACCAAATCCCGACTACACAATATCAAGCGCCGATTGAAGCCACCAAAACTGGTTCTCCTGCTTAACCCTATCAGTTCGGTCCCGTTCGGACACAGTTCTACTGAACCGAAGGAGCTCTGCTCCGCCTTGTGCCATGACGTGCTAGATTAACGGAACTGCCAATCTATCCTGTATCAAACCGCATTTGTCTGCCTCTGGTGGAATGAAGCCGCTTAAGAGTGCACTTTCAAAATACTCGTCGTTCGGATAGAACGCTCCGAAAATTAAATTGTTGGTCGAAGACATAGCTCTTGCAATTTGAACTCGAACGAGTTTTATCACGAAATTGTCCATTCTACTGATTCGAGCCCGTTGTATAGGACCTCGTTGGAATAGTAATGCACATAAGAAGACTCGGCTGTTTGATATAAATCGGTACAGCGTCGTAAATACTGCCGCTCGAACACCCGAAACTTCTCCATCTGGGAAGAGGCAACGTTGAACCACACAGGACAACCATAAACGATCATTGGCCGTATGAGGGCCATGTAGCAAATTACCTTCACTCTGGGATCAAGCCGAATGCTGTAAAACAGCCGCTTCGTCAGAGCGAAGGCTCCTCTGGCCCTGGTCAAAGCAGCATTTATATGTCTGTCGAAATATAAATACTGATCCAACCAGATACCAAGGTACTTCACTACACTTTTGCTCACTAATGGCTGCCCGTGTAGATCAACGATGACCATTTTGCGCCAATTCTTGCACGTATCCCTCGTCGCCCTTGCCAACGGAGTCCGGAACAGAATTGTCTCCGACTTCTCGACATTTATTTTCAGTTTCCAATCATCGTAATATCACTTAATCTTGTCCAAATCACTCTGCAAGAGAATTCTAATAACCTCAACCTTTCGGGCCGTTCTGTACGCAATTAGAGCATACGCAATTGCCTTTGTAAGACTACCTAACAGATCGCTGGTGTAAATGCTGAAGAGAATCGGCGAATTCACCGCTCCCTGTTGAAGATCATTTTTAATTGAGAAAACTTTCTACCGTTAAGCATATCATAAAGTATAGGTATACAACAATGGTTTGCATATGCCAAGCCTGCTCAGTTTTAGGTAAAGACCCTCTTACCATATGGTGAACAGAACAGAACAGCACCTGTGCATTGTTGTTTTGATTTTTTCCATTGGATATCAGTTTAGACGCAGCATGAATTGGGTCATGACCTACCTTGGACCCAAACTGTTTATCCGGAATTATTTTGCTGTCCGCAGCCCATTTAATCAGAGCCCTATTAATGATTTTTTCGAAAACTTTGCTGATGCTCGGAAGAAGACTTATCGACCGAAGATTGACGGGTTGGAGTTGTCCTTTTCCTTTTTCGGGAGAGGATGAACCACAGCGGTCTTCCAATGCACTGGAAATTGTTAAAGAGTCTGTACAAGTTTTTGAGTCTTTTCAGTAAGTCACTCTTGTGCCTTGTATTTGTCAGGTTTCTGTTATTTGGTGGGGCTATCACTCGAACGAAGTTCTCTCGCTAGGGCGTTGGTGAAACGAGGCCAACGCATATTACTGTAATTGTAAAAGTGCGTTGCAACCGTATTCCTCCAACTCCACGCGTTCGTTCGGAATCTGCATTACAGCAGCCAGTCCGCAGTGATCACTGTCGTACTCGACTGTCAGCAGTTTCGAGGGTGATTACCCACTTTGTCTGTTACTGTCAGTCTGGTGTAGTACAGCAAAAGATCCAGAAAGGACCCCCTTCTTGGATACGATGGCTTGTCGGTAGCCAGAAGGTCGATTCAACGGTGCAAGGATTCATCAAATTAAAAAGATGGTTAACTCTGGGATTACTATGTTGATTTCCCCAATCTTCGTGTTTTGCGTTCAAATGGCTGGTCAAGATGAAATAATTTTCTTCCAAGCTCAATTTAAGTTCCCTAAAAAGAATCTCGAGTTCTGAAGCAAAGTAAGTAACCTGCGGAGCTCCAGCCACAATCATATACATACATCCGCTTCCCTTGATTGCGAGAGATGCATACTACGCAAACTTCTAGCGTCTTGAGCTTTCGCAATTCATTGTTGTATCTGTCTTTATAATTAATGCCTTTTCGTATAAAGCGAGGGACACCGCCACCTTGAGTGGAGTCGGGGTGGTCTTTTCTTACGATATTGTAATTTTTATGAGTCAGTTTGTGTTTGTGGTTTAGCTTAGTTTCACTAGCCATAAACACTTAAGGACTGTAGTCTGTCAACAATTGGAACATATTGGCTCTTCGTCCAATCCTTATCTGTGAATTTACATTCACAGCTAGGACTTTTAGGTGCGTCTCCGGCAGCGCGCCCATTGCGCAAATTGCGCCAGGCCAGGCAACAAAGAGTAGAGATGATCTACCCTTTTGCCTAGCTCCTTTATCTGACTTTGCAGCCCTGTTAGTTGACCTTGAATGCTCAACAACAAGGCTACAATGTCAGGCTGCACCTCTGGTGCCTTAGGCATAATTGCCTTTGGAGTAACCGTTGATATAGCCTGTCTCGTGTTTCCATTCCCTGACAACATTTTGGCGTGGATTTTGTGGGATTCACGAAATTTTGTGTTAGAGCCTGTCGAACTATTCGACTTCTTTCGGCTTTTTGACTGGCCTGTTTTTGTTTTATTTGTTGGACCTTAGGGCAACCCCTATAGTTAGCCGGGTGCCCTTAGTTTCCACAAAGGACACAATTGAGCAGGGCCTAATCCTCAACCCGCTCATTCCCAAGCTTGCATTTGCCTTCGATGTGGGTTTCGGAGCACATGACACAGCGCTACTGCATATTGCAGTTGGCATTGGCATGGCCAAACCTCTGGCAATTCTTACATTGTAGAATGTCGTCGTGCCTTTTTAATGTGTCCCAGTGTACAGCTTGATTGTCGAGAGATTCGATTCTCTTCACACTATCAAAACTGCTTTGGGGCGATAATGATACGAGGAACATTGGCAGCCTATAACCCCCTCGTCTGGACTTCATCGTAGTGAAAGGCTTGACCCCGATAAAATCAAGATCCTCCGTGGATTTTTGATGGAGCTCAGCTAAGAGCTCCTCCAGTGCCGTGCAGGAACTAATGCTCTTCAGAAGGACCGTCTTAAATTTCTCAACTGTGGCCTCTTTTAGCAACTCTTTCACTAACTTGTATTCGGCCAGTGAGAAACACTGGACCAGTGAGAAACACTGGACCGAATAGCTCTTTTCTTTTTCACTTAAAATTTGTATAAGAAATTTGACCTTCGTGGCCGACTTACATGCCTGTTTAATGTCCTGTATGTCAACCCGGTATGTCCTAATTGGTGGCGCCTGTTCCTTCTTCGGCTGTGATTGTTTCTGGTGTTGCTGTTTCTGATGCTGTTGCTGCAGGATTGGTTGTTGCTGCCACTGTTTTGACTGTTCCTGTAGCCGTTGTTTGGCTTTTGTTGAGGTTGTTTGGCCCTCAACACTTGGGCCTGCTGTTGCTTGCGGTGCCTTTTTAAATTGCTCCGCTCCTGAGATTTAGGAAGCGAGCTTGCTTTGTGGATGTTGCTGCTGTGGTTGTTGTTGCTGTTGTTTTTGTTGGTTCCGCTTTTGGTACAGTAGCAGTTGCGCTGACTCTTGTTGTCGGCGGGCCTCTTGCTTCTGCTTAAGTTGACTAAGGAGCTGCTGCATTTCCTCCTTCAGTTTCTTCAGACTTTCTTCAAATTCACTGATTCCTGCTGTTTAGATTGAAAGGCCTGCAGCAGTGTATTTTCTTCTTGGCGGATTTGGTCAACATCCACCTCTAATGCTTTTTTTGTCGACGGTCTGGCTTTGCTAAGCTCTCAGGTCTGCTTTTCGGCGACTTATACCGCCCTTCTCCTCCGTCAGATACGTACACGGGTGTCTCCGAATCGTCACCCGCAGAGACTTCACTCTCTGACGTCATCCCTGCATTATTTAGTGTCAACGGCAGCGGCAGCTTTCCTTTCAAGGCTGCTCGCTTAGCTGCATTGGGTCGCTTTATTAGATAAGGCGTCTGTCTTTTCTATTAAACAGATGATTGCGGATCCGATGTGTAACCTGATACAGGCATGTTCGATGCACCTGCTGGAACTTTTCTGGAATCACCCGATGTGTCAGCAGAGGAAACTTTTTGGTAGACTCCGACTGGGACTTGAACCCACGACCCTTCGATCTCCCTTCGGACGCTACTTTTTTTCAAATTCATTTTTATTAATTCATTCTTCTATCTTAAAACTAGACAAAAATTTATAAAACTAGCCTAATTATCCATAACTTACAACTAACTTAATGGTCCCATACGGACACTCTAAGTTAAACTATAACACTAACTACTAATGCTTTTCGGCCCTAAGATCTTTTTTACTTCAAAATCAATTTCATTTATTTTTGTATTTATTAGAAAATATTGAAACAACTAATATCAAGATCTTTTTTATTTTTACTTAAAAACTACTTAAAATAAGTTCCTTAATATAAGACTTAACGCTAGCCTAAACTACCTATTCTACCTATAAACTACTTAAAACTAGAACAACCACAGCAGCAAATCTAACGTTTTTTGTTTTTATATTTTATTGTCTTTTTTGTATGTTTTTTTAATTAAATGTTTTTTTTTTTTGTATTCTTTTTTGCCACCATGCCTATTCAACTTAAAACTAAACCCTAAAACTATAAAGCGGCATATACACGCATCAAAATTTCATCAAGCATTTAAGAATGTGTTTATGAAATGGAAACACGTATAGAGCGTGTGTATGCTCGACGCGAAATCAAAATGTTTTGATTTTTCTTCAATCAGGGGTCTATGCTTGTCAAGTGGTTGAAGAGTGTGTATTCGTGATTGATTGATTGATTAAGCATCATTCTTGTTTTTGCGTTGCTAGTGTGAAGACATCATTCGGAAGGATTTTTTTTAATGTGCATGATGGAGGATACACATTATTTGTTAGAATTAATTAAAGTTTACCGTTCCCTGCCAGCGTTGTGGAACATTAAGCTAAATCTAAAATACAAAGAAACGACCAAAAAGGATTTGACGCAAAAAATTAATGTTCTGCGGACGAACTATAGAAGAGAGCTGAAAAGGATATTAGCCCTGGAAAAAAGCAGAGCAGGAAAAAATGAAAAAAATGATCCAACTCTTTTCTATTTTGAGGCAATTTCATACGCGACAACGAGAAATCCTGAAATATATTGCCTGTAGTCAGAAACCGAAGAGTTATTGACAGACGTTGGCTAACAGGTATAGCTTCTTGCATTTTGGTATCTTTTCTGATAATTTCGGGTGTTATCATTTCCAGAAGTTGGTTGTATGTGTCCTCGTTCATGCGAACGAAATTTTTAAAGTCACTTGGCGAACTTAATTTCAGCTCATTCAAAAGATTTTCATGTGTAAATTGATTTCGTTTTTTCAGCCACTCTTTCATCCGGATCCGTTTTTTCCGCAAATGTGTCTTTTCATTTTTAACGCCAGCGCTAGTCCCAGAGCTATGCAACAATAGTCCGTGTCACTCATATTTTTCTAACAACGAAGCCGCACATCCATTCACATCCAAAATATACGAAGAAATTATGCTTGATGCCTCATGCTTGATGCGTGTATATTCAACACGAAAAAGAATTTACAAACACACTCTCACATGCTTGAGGAGATTTTGATGCGTGTATATGCCGCTTAAAACAAGTATGTAAGCCGGCCAAGGTTTAAAACCCCATCCCGACTACACAATATCAAGGCCGATTGAAGCCACCAAAACTGGTTCTCCTGCTTCACCCTATCAGTTCGGTCCCGTTCGGGTTCAGCCCTACTGAACCGAAACTGCCAATCTATCCTGTATCAAACCGCATTTGTCTGCCTCTGGTGGAATGAAGCCGCTTAAGCGTGCACTTTCAAAATACTCGTCGTTCGGATAGAACGCTCCGAAAATTAAATTGTTGGTCGAAGACATAGCTCTTGCAATTTGAACTCGAACGAGTTTTATCACGAAATTGTCCATTCTACTGATTCGAGCCCGTTGTATAGGACCTCGTTGGAATAGTAATGCACATAAGAAGACTCGGCTGTTTGATAGAAATCGGTACAGCGTCGTAAATACTGCCGCTCGAACACCCGAAACTTCTCCATCTGGGAAGCGGCAACGTTGAACCACACAGGACAACCATAAACGATCATTGGCCGTATGAGGGCCATGTAGCAAATTACCTTCACTCTAGGATCCAGCCGAATGCTGTAAAACAGCCGCTTCGTCAGAGCGAAGGCTCCTCTGGCCCTGGTCAAAGCAGCATTTATATGTCTGTCGAAATATAAATACTGATCCAACCAGATACCAAGGTACTTCACTACACTTTTGCTCACTAATGGCTGCCCGTGTAGATCAACGATGACCATTTTGCGCCAATTCTTGCACGTATCCCTCGTCGCCCTTGCCAACGGAGTCCGGAACAGAATTGTCTCCGACTTCTCGACATTTATTTTCAGTTTCCAATCATCGTAATATCACTTAATCTTGTCCAAATCACTCTGCAAGAGAATTCTAATAACCTCAACCTTTCAGGCCGTTCTGTACGCAATTAGAGCATACGCAATTGCCTTTGTAAGACTACCTAACAGATCGCTGGTGTAAATGCTGAAGAGAATCGGCGAATTCACCGCTCCCTGTTGAAGATCATTTTTAATTGAGAATGTTGTGGTAGAAGTTACATTGTCACTTTTGACAACAAACTTTCTACCGTTAAGCATATCATAAAGTATAGGTATACAACAATGGTTTGCATATGCCAAGCCTGCTCAGTTTTAGGTAAAGACCCTCTTACCATATGGTGAACAGAACAGAACAGCACCTGTGCATTGTTGTTTTGATTTTTGCCATTGGATATCAGTTTAGACGCAGCATGAATTGGGTCATGACCTACCTTGGACCCAAACTGTTTATCCGGAATTATTTTGCTGTCCGCAGCCCACTTAATCAGAGCCCTATTAATGATTTTTTCGAAAACTTTGCTGATGCTCGGAAGAAGACTTATCGACCGAAGATTGACGGGTTGGAGTTGTCCTTTCCCTTTTTCGGGAGAGGATGAACCACAGCGGTCTTCCAATGCACTGGAAATTGTTAAAGAGTCTGTACAAGTTTTTGAGTCTTTTCAGTAAGTCACTCTTGTGCCTTGTATTTGTCAGGTTTCTGTTATTTGGTGGGGCTATCACTCGAACGAAGTTCTCTCGCTAGGGCGTTGGTGAAACGAGGCCAACGCATCTTACTGTAATTGTAAAAGTGTGTTGCAACCGTATTCCTCCAACTCCACGTGTTCGTTCGGAATCTGCATTACAGCAGCCAGTCCGCAGTGATCACTGTCGTACTCGACTGTCAGCAGTTTCGAGGGTGATTACCCACTTTGTCTGTTACTGTCAGTCTGGTGTCGTACAGCAAAAGATCCAGAAAGGACCCCCTTCTTGGATACGATGGCTTGTCGGTAGCCAGAAGGTCGATTCAACGGTGCAAGGATTCATCAAATTAAAAAGATGGTTAACTCTGGGATTACTATGTTGATTTCCCCAATCTTCGTGTTTTGCATTCAAATGACTGGTCAAGATGAAATAATTTTCTTCCAAGCTCAGTTTAAGTTCCCTAAAAAGAATCTCGAGTTCTGAAGCAAAGTAAGTAACCTGCGGAGCTCCAGCCACAATCATATACATACATCCGCTTCCCTTGATTGCGAGAGATGCATACTACGCAAACTTCTAGCGTCTTGAGCTTTCGCAATTCATTGTTGTATCTGTCTTTATAATTAATGCCTTTTCGTATAAAGCGAGGGACACCGCCACCTTGAGTGGAGTCGGGGTGGTCTCTTCTTACGATATTGTAATTTTTATGAGTCAGTTTGTGTTTGTGGTTTAGCTTAGTTTCACTAGCCATAAACACTTAAGGACTGTAGTCTGTCAACAATTGGAACATATTGGCTCTTCGTCCAATCCTTATCTGTGAATTTACATTCACAGCTAGGACTTTTAGGTGCGTCTCCGGCAGCGCGCCCATTGCGCCAGGCCAGGCAACAAAGAGTAGAGATGATCTACCCTTTTGCCTTGCTCCTTTATCTGACTTTGCAGCCCTGTTAGTTGACCTTGAATGCTCAACAACAAGGCTACAATGTCAGATTGCATCTCTGGTGCCTTAGGCACAGAGGCCTTGGGGGCAACCGTTGGTGGAGCCTGTCTCGTGTTTCCATTCCCTGGCACCATTTGGTCATAAGAGAATTTAGATCCACGAATTTTTGTGTTGGAGCCTGTCGAACTGTTCGACTTCTTTCGGCTTTTTGATTGGCCTGTTTTTGTTTTATTTGGTGGACCTTAGGGCAACCCCCATAGTAAGCCGGGTGCCCTTGGTTTCCAAAAAGAACACACTTGAGTAGGGTCAAATCCTCAACCCGCTCATTTCCCAGCTTGCATTCGCCTCCTTTGTGATTTTCTACGCACCTGACAAAACGCAAATGCATATTGCAGTTGGCATTGGCATGGCAAAACCTCTGGTAATTAGTACATTGTAAAATGTCGTCGTGCCTTTTTAATGTGTCCCAGTGTACAGCTTGATTGTCGAGATTCAATTTTCTTCACACTCTTAAAACTGCTTTGGGGCGATAATGATACGAGGAACATTGGCAGCCTATAACCCCCTCGTCTGGACTTCACCGTAGTGAAAGGCTTGACCCCGATAAAATCGATATCATCAATAGCTTTTTGGCGGAGTTCAGTTAAGAGCTCCAGCGGTTCCGTGCAGGAACTTATGTCCTTCAGAAGGACCGTCTTAAATTTCTCACTTTTAGCGTTTAGCTGAAGAACTCAGCTGTGGCCTCTTTTAGAAACGTTTTTACTAACTTGTATTCGGCCAGTGAGAAACACTTTTTTTTCTTTTTCGTTTAAGAGTATAATTAGAAATTTGACCTTAGTGGCCGACTACATGCATGTAGTTTTATGTCGTCCAGGTCAACTCTATGGGTCCTTATTGGTGTTATTTTTTATTTCTTGGCCTCTGGTTGTTTCTGATGTTGCTGCTGCTGTTGTTGTTATTGTTGAGGTTGCTGCTGTTATTTGGCTTTAGCCGAAGTTGATGGGCCCTCGGACATTGGGTCTGTCACTGCTAATGGCCATTTTTTATTTTTCTCCGCTCCTGTGTTTTTGGGAGCGGACTTGGATTGTGGCTGTTTTTGCTGCTGTGGTTGTTGTTGCTGTTGTTTTGCTTGCTGCTCTTGTTTTTGGGCTGCCTCTTGCTTTCGGCGCGCCGCTTGTTTCAGCTTTACCTGATTGAGAAAGGGCTCAATTTCCTCCTTGACCTTATTGAGGCTTTGCTCGAACTGGCTAATGGCTGCCTGTTTGTCTTGCAGGGCCTCCAGTTCTCTTTCATTTTGGAGGTCCGCCGCTACCTCCAAAGACTTGTTTGTCTGCGGGACTGGCTCTGGCTCCGATAGGATTCAATCCCTATTCGGAGACCTGAAGAGCCACTCACCATCTTCGGACATGTACTCTGTTTTCTCAGACTCAGCGTAGTTTGAGAACTCACTCTCAGTGGTAATTCCTCCCTTACCCCTGTCCATGTCTTTTCGCATATCCCGCCGCTTAGGAGAGTTGACCCTCTCCACATTATTTGGGCTATGCTTCTTTAACCTCCTCTTTTGGTTAGTTGTTGTCGCCTTTTCAGATGTTGTTGCATATCGCCTGATGTGTTGGCAGAGGTATCTTTTGATACCCCCGCGTCTTCTCCTTTACCATTTGCTTCTCTTCCCAATCGATGAAATCAACAATTTCTCGATTTTAAAAAAAGCAATAATTGTTCTCGTTGACTCTGCCTGGGACTCGAACCCACGACCCTTCGCTTTGTCTGGAGACGCCACTTTTTTTTATTCATTTTTATTAGTTCATTCTTAAACCTATCTTAAAGCTAGACAAAAATCATAAAACTAGCCTAATTATCCATAACTTACAACTAACTTAATGGTCCCATACGGACACTCTAAGCAGACGCAACCTCCACTGGGCTATCGATTGTTAAATTTTATGGTGGCAAACTGCCAACTTTACTTTTTAATTATAAATTGCACTAATTTAACTTTGAAATGAAAACTAATTTAACAAAAAATTACTTATACAAATGGTGCCCGTGACACGATTGTACCTATTTTTGTCGTGATATAAAGTGGTTAAAAGAAAATGATATTTAAATATTTTAAAAATTATAACATACAAAGTTATTTTTGGCCAACATATAAAATATATATGTATATATATTTAAAAAAAATTATAACACACGAAATAATACGAAAAAACTGACGAATTGGTATACATCTTTTGTCCTCTATGTCTCATGTCTACCACTACATGCAGTCAATCTATCTAATTTAAGTTTGTAAAAAATCATTAAACACAATTTGGAGTTTAAAGAATACAAAGTTTATCTTCTTTATTTACCTAAGGATTTAGTTTTTTATGTCAGAAAAATTAAAAAAAAAAATTAATAACACATCTCATCAATGCTTTCGCCGTTTATTACATTTCTTAAATCCCTTTCCATACCAACCAGCTTGTATCCGTATTAAATTTTTGCGATAAAACGTTGGTAATTCTTTATTACGAGAGTTATCGCAACAATCGCAAAAGATAACAAGTTCCCGGGGAATTGTTTGTATTCTTGATTCGTGTGACCAACTTTTATAAAACTGACATTCAAGCTCTGCATATTTATCAAAACAAAATCCACACTCGGCGGCTTTACGATTCATTTGAAATATTGGTAATATTTTTAAGCTCCAAAAATTAAGTTCAGTTGGTGGTGGGTGAACAATGCTGTGGAGTCCTGAGTAAGCATAGCTGACATCAAACCAAAATGGAAGTCCAGTTTTTTTTTGTATATACATATTACTTTCTGGACGGATTTCAGAAGGGTATCTAGCTTGTATTAATTTTTCTTCGAATGGTAAGATTTGACGTTTTCGCTCATCACCTAATTCAATAGAAAAACTTGATTTCATGCCAGTTTTTATTTGAAAGGGTGTTCTTGAGAGTGAACCCTGGTTTAATAAAATCTGTTTGCTTTCATCAAAATTAGTCCATTCTTCTTTCTCTATTGTTGTTTCCTCAACTTCACGCTTGAGTTGGGATTGTGATACTGTATGTAGTTCTTCAGGAAGCAACGCAGTAGCGTGGAAAAATATAGGATCACGACTTTTGATATACTGTTGCACATGAATATTGAGGTGGTTCATTAGTTGTTTCATAACAACATCACATTTCCCATTTATTTTAATTGTTGCAATTTTGTCCTTTGGGGTCCATTGGAGATTCAAAATGCAAATTTTTGCTCGTTTCTTTGAAGGGCGATCCATTTGCCAAAGCCAATGGTATTTCTTAAGAACTTTTAAGCTAGATCCTAAACACAAAATGACATCAGCATTATCAGCATTGTGACAAGCGCCTATCCAATTTAGCGGTCGTTTAAAGATTCCTTTTTCTCCAAAATGAACAATGGTGTCCATTAGTGGATTTTCACATTTGTAACACCTTCTATTTGTCTTATGAGCATAACGTGCTGTAATTTCAGTAGTATCAAAAAGCCTCCAATAAACACTATTTGGTTTGCATTTGGAACAAACTTCAATGTACATATTTCCGTGAATTTCTGATAATGATTTAACTGGGAGTCCAGATCTTAAATGAAGACCATCACAATTTTGGGATACAATGTGACGTAAAAGTTTTCTTTTATGAAGTTCATACAGAGCCATATGAGTGTAAGTAGGATTGGCGAGTGATAAGTCATGATTTCCAATGTCTTGTCCTTTTTGCAAAAGTGTCCATATGCCATTACTGCCTCTATAATCTGGTATATGCGCTGCAGTACTTATTCCTGCGCCTGTGTAACAAACAAGGTGTTTTGCTTGTGATATTATTTTTGCCAGCTCTGCGACCTTGTTTTCAATTACAGTTGCAGAGTCCTCTTTTTCAATTGCACGCTCTTTGTAAAGAAGTAACTTTTCCTTACGTGTCTTTATTTGTCGGACTAAATCTACATTTTTATCTAGTAAAAATAAATCTTCTTTTGTCCAAGTAGATTCACATCTCTTTAATAAGATTGAGATCTGTAAAGAAATAAAGGATTATACAAATTTTATTATTACCACAAAATATAAGATCACCGTAATACATATTTTTTTAATAATTCATATCGTAATAGGTAGTTAAACAAATCATATGATAAATTAAAATATCGCACAAATTTTTTATTATCATCAGCTATTATATATTTACAACATACTATAAGTAAATGTAAGTAAGGTGAAAGTAACTTTTCACCCCTTTTCATAAAGAATCTCCAGAAATGTTGCAATCTTAAAAGAAGTATTTATAGAATCAAGTATTAATAAAATCGTACAGGTTAATATTTAATTAATGATTAGTATTGGATTAAACAAATCCGTGGAATTTTGATTAACTATAATTAATGGGTATATGTAGCCTAGTACAATAATAAGAAGTAAGTTTAAAAGTTCGGTTTACATTTTTTCTATTGGCAGGCGTTTAAAACATTGTATATAAAATTACTGTCCCTCGTTATTTATTTCAATAGAATAAGATACTCTCGTATCGGAATGAAACGAAGTCTCATTGTTTTTTAATTCATTATTTTTAATTCAAGTATTATTTAGTTAAAATTCTACTTTGTTTTAAGAATTTTCGAAGTCCGTATGTGATGACAAATTTAAAGATCTTTTTCTAAATCAAACCACTGCAGAGCACAGTACAACAATTTAAAATCTTTAACGTTCTTTTTCAGATCATAGTTAGTCATAATAACAAGTTTAAACATATACAGGATGATTGCTTTAAGGTGCACCAAAGGGCTAGCAGGTTGGGTTATAGATACATGTATATATTTATGTTAAAATAAAAATGTTTAAGTAAATGGTTTATGAGAAATTAATTTTTAACTGTACAAGTATCTACGAGACTATTGCTCTACTTCCATTTAGAGCGTATTAACTGTGTATTAGCATTATTGAGGCCATTAACGGCTGTCAACTCACAAAACAGAAAACAATTTATGAAAGTGCTAAAATTAATTCTGCATTATTCTGTCAAGAGATAATTTTGACATTGCTATAGATTAATAAAATGTTCCAAAGACCAACCAACATTTGCAACTAAAGGGCGAATAAAAGGTTAGCATAATGTACATGCATGTATAGTTGGCAGGTAAGAAATTATGGGACCAACTGACCGGCTGCGATGCAAATGCCCGTGGGGCAGCACGGACATTAATGTAAGAGGTGAGTCACTTTTTTATTGTTCATATTAAAAAAGGGTAAAGAACCTACTTTCTTTACAAAAAAAAACAGAAGAGAAATGTGTTATGAGTACCAATACAGTAATTATATATTTTGTAAACTGTGCATGACAACTTCTTTGTCAATTGATTCATTATTGTAATTAAATATCATGCTTAGCTTTCTTTCCTCCCTCGACATTTCTGTTCTCCTTTCATACATTTCTCATGTTCCTAATATTTTTCCTTTATAACCTTCCTTATTAACCTTTCCATGGTTAATTTACGGGATCTGGCTTATCGCGGCCTAGACTTAGGCATGGGAATCAGTTTGAAATTCTTAAAACTAAATTCTTAGCTATCCATTCCCGTGAGAGATAGTCTTCTTAAACAACTTAATTGCTCTAAAGGTATCGTATTTGAGCTGCGGTTGAAAAATGTCGAAAAATCTGAAATTATTTCTGAAATGAGAACCCAGGGCGTAACTGTAGAAACCCAAACAGTAGAAATAGGTTGGTATAAGGCAAAAGTAAAGGTATATCTTCCTTCACCAATGAGGTGCAAAAACTTTCAATACTTGGTCATACGACTAAGAGATGCACTAGAGCTAAGGTATGCGTCAAATGCAGCCTCCCTCCGCACGATCCTGAAACCTGTTCAAGAATAATGTGTGCTAATTGTCTTGAAAACATTCTGGACTCGATGGTAGCAGTCGTTTACAATTGTTACCAAAATTAAAGTGGAATCCTAATTACCTAGCTTCCTATCAGAGTAGCCTTAATTCATAATTAATGAATGTGGATTCCGAAATAGCATCGATCACGAATTCCATAAGACCTGCATATCCAGCCTTTAGAACCAACCATAGGAAGACATTGCCAATAGAACCTGTGTTTGATAGTCAGTGTATGCGTGCTAGACAGAGATCTTTTACGTGGCTGAAGACCCTTGAGTTTACAATAATGAATATAGCAAAGATAAATACTTAGAAGACCATGAGATATACAAAGAACTTTGGAAACAAAAACGAAACCAATATTTTATAGAAGAGTCTAGGAGGATGTCACACTGTAAGAATGCTACAGATTTTTGGGGTCTGGTAAATCTCATGAATGGAAATAAGTTTAACATTCACCGAAATCTAACATCGACTGCGCTCTGTCAACATTTCAAAGAACTCTTAAATCCCCCGTCCAGCTTCGTAAATATATGGTATGCTGAACCTAAATTCGACAATATTCTCTTAGATGCGCCAATAACACAAGAGGAGATAAGACGCATTTTAAAAACATTAAAAGATGGAAAAGCGGCAGGCACTGACAGAATACCGTCTGAGTTTTATAAATACAGAACATCGGAACTTATTGAAAAACTTTATATTTCATTCAACCAAATTCTGGAACATGGTATTATACCGCAAGAGTTTAAAGAGGCCTTAATTTTTCCGATTCACCAAAAAGGTAGTACACAAAATCCAGAGAACTACCGTGGAATAAGCTTTCTTAATGCATCATATAAAATATTTTCGTCAATTTTGCATCAACGACTCAATGAGTGGATAAACGAAAACGGGTGTCCAGGGTGTCCGAAATGTCCAGCTTATTTTTAAGCCTGGTTACTCTACGATCGATCACATCTTTGTGCTAAAAAGTATTGCCGAAACTTTTCTTCAAAACGGGAAAAAAATGTACAGCTTTTTCGTAGATTTTAAAGCAGCTTTTGACGCTGTGAATAAGCGAGCGCTTATCTACAATCTCTATGCACTGGGGATGTCTTCAAAGTTTGGAAAAGTTTTACAAAATCTGTATAACGAAACAAAGGCAGCTGGTTGGAATAGAGAGGAATTTTCGGAATGGTTTCAAACGGAATTAGGTGTTCAACAGGGCTGTACGCTTAGCCCTCTTCTATTCGCACTTTTTATAGAAGATTTAATAGATTATATTTCTGAAGGAGTTGAGTTTGCGTGGACCACTACAAAGGCTCTTTTCTACGCTGACGACATAGTACTTCTATCAGCAGCACCACAAACGCTTCAGTTGATGATCAACCAACTATTTATATACATAGGTGCTGTACTACGTGAAAACTCCAAGTGAAAATACTGGTCTTTAGAAATGGAGGTGGAAGAAATAGTCAGAATGAAAGATGGTTCTTTAATTCAATACCTATTGAGGTCGTAAATGAGTTTAGGAGTATGTTTTACAAAAAACTTAAGTATGGAAAAACATCTTAATGAAAAACTTTCTAAGGCGAAGAGTTCGATTGGAGCTACATGGAAAAAGTGTTTTGCGCATAGCTGTAAGTTTCGTGTATTTGAAGCAGTGTTGGAATGAGTACTATTTTATGCATCGCAAGTATGGGGTTACAAACAATACGATTGCGTAGAAAAGTTGCTGAGATTTTTTATCATTTTATGTTATGAAAGTTCTGCATATGAATAATGATAGACTACCAAAGAAAGCAGCTTTGCACGTAATCAACCGAAGTCTCAGTTGGTATGAGGAATGGAAGGACCTCGCGCAATGGTGTGGTATCGAACTGAACCTGCATGTTGGAAATCTCAAAAAATGGAGGGGTAAACTGTACGAGCTTATTGCCTTCGTTGAGGAGAAGCTTAGGGAGAAGTACATTGAAGATGCAGTCAGCTCTAACAACAGAGTAATCTACACTAAACTTTGTCGTAATCTAGGCCCAAACAACTATTTTAGAGATGGGACTTGTGTGGAAGAAATTTCAACGATGTTGAGACTGCGTGCTGCACTTCTTCAACTGAATTATATGCCACACAGAATTGTTTTGTTGTTGTTATTATACCATTATTTGTACGCATCAAGTACATACACAATCTAAAACTAAAAGGTATTCAAAACTAGGTCGAATACCAGCACAGCACGCGCTACAATGAACTTAATGAGAGGCGAGTTTGGTAAACATTTCATTTCACGTTCGGGACCGTGCGATTTAAAGCCTTTTGACAATTTTTTGTGGGGCTATGTTAAAGCTCATGTAAGCCAATGATGCATTGGAAGACAACATTGAAGCATTTATTCGTAAGATACCGGCCGAAATGTTGGAAACAGTATGACAAAATTGGACTAAGCGGATGGACCATTTGAGTTCATCCGCAGTCAAGGTCCACATTTTTATGAAATAATCTTCAAACATTAAATTATATGGACCGTACTATCGATTAAAATAAATATGTCATACATTTTTCTGAATTTTATGTGTTTTTTTTTTTAAACTTTCCTGTAGCTTTTAAAAACGCACCCTTTACATGCATACACATATAAAACGGACAAACTAAATGAATTATATCACACTAAATTCTTAGCATAAAAAAATAAAATATCAACTATTTTTAATTTAAGAGTCATAATTAATATAACTATCAGGAACACCCTTTTGATTTGACAAAAAAAAATATAAAATAAATATTTTCAAAAAAGTACTAGTACTCTTGCAGTACTTTTTTGCTTTGTTATTTTTTTGTAATACTTTTTTATTTCTTGCCAAAGCAAAAGGGTAAAATCATTCCTCTTCAAGTAAATATGCATACACACATATAATGTAAAAAGGTTGTTTCTATTGTCTTCCTCGATCTCCTTCTCAACATATTAACATATGTTCTTCTCTATTTTCTGTTCTTTAATTATCCTTGATTAATTTTAAATTTTCCGTCATTCTCAAATGTAAACAACAATTGAGGGGTATAAAAAAGGGTTCAAATTCAATCATCACCACGCCTCTCAGATGTCGCTTCGTTCGTTCTTCTTCATAATATTAATATAATAAATATACATACAATGCTATCGCCAAACCTCCACCTTCCGTTATTATCCCCCCATCCACATCATCACAACTTCAACTTCATGATCTAGAAATGCTCTCTCCAACGATAAACAAAAAAAAAACAACTATCAACATTCCAAAATAATTCAGCCTCTCTTTAACTAGAAAACAAGATCACTGTCAAAAATCCTTAAAAGTTATCATCTATTAACACTGTTCGTCATAATATCGTAAATTAATCTGTATTGGTACTATATTATTTACATACATTATTAATGGCATTGTATTTGTTATGTTTAATTTAAAGCTTTTCTTATTCTTAAATACATATCATATTAAAATATTCATTTGTCACAGTAGCTAGAAGCCCTGGTAGCTATTAGCTTTTAAGTATTGATTTTGTACATTTATGTATAGTTCAATAAATAATAATAATAATAATAATAATAATAATAATAATAATAATAATAATAATAATAATAATAATAATAATAATAATCATTTGTCACACCACAGAGCAGTTAATCTTTAAGGTCATCAGATTCTACAACTCTACCTATTTTCAATATTTGTAAACCTATTCTTAATTTGAATTAAACTTAAATTAAATACAAACGAATCGTGTTCTTCTTTTCTATTATTTGGACTTGGGTGAACGTTTTAAAATCTAGTGCCGAAACACGGGAATTTTGAACGTTTAGGAAAGTTAAAATCGATTAAACGTAGTTTAAAACGAACACCGAACGAACGAAATGATTCCGCTAGTCGTGCCTTTTATCGTGGTCAAGTGACCCAATTAGTAAAAAGTACCTGCAATCTGATGACCTGCAATCTGATGACTCTAAAATCAAAGATAAAGAAGTTTAAAAAAAAGCAAACGGTGAAGTGATTTCGTTAATAAAACCTGAGACTTTAGAAGAGAAGCAAATTCTGTGGCAGAATATGAAATTAAGTATCGCCTGTCTAAGTTTGGCCTTTCTCAAGGGCAACTAATAGTCAACGAAAATGTTAATTATTCCATTTCCATCCCTGCTCTACTCCCTTCTCAAACAACAAACGCGCCATCGAATTGCATTTCCGTGAAATTAAATAAAATTCCAGCCAAAGAAATTCTCGGGTGACTTTAAGGATTGGATTGGGATTGGGTTGGACACAATATCGCGTTCTCGTTCATGATAAGATAATCTTTCTTTAAGTACGATCGATATATTTAATTATCTTGAAACGGTTCTCACAGGCAAAGCAGCAGAAAAAATAGCTGGTCTCACTCCTTCGGAGACTAATACGCGACATCTATAACATTATTAAAAGAGGAATACAGGAATAGTGAAAAGATTATAGAATTAACGATGCAGCGCCTGCTTTCTATTCAACCCGTTCCAACTAAAACGGATACTTTCAGTCTGAGACGGTTATACACGTCGGTATTATCGTCTACTCGCTCAATTCAAGCCTTAAGAATTCCGTCGTCAAATTATTATGTGATTGTTTGTTGCGTTGCATACCAAATGATTTACGAGTCGATTTTCATTGTTACTACGAGGACTCAATTGCCAATGTCAATGTCAGTAAATTTAAAGCAAATGTATAAAATATTTGGGGTACTTTGTTACATGCAAATACCATAAAGTTAAAAAAATGTTAGCAATTATTAAATGAAGTAAAACAGAAATTGAAAAAAAGTAAATACAAGCCTAAAAAGTTATGCTATACTTAAACACATATTTTTGACCATAAATTAGGATATTGAAGTTTTTTATTGGCAATTGATTAAAAAGTTTAGGTGCTGTTGCAGTGTAAAAATTTGAGAATTGAATTCTATTACTCATTAGAATATTAACTAAAAATAGAGTATTAGTTGTTAAGCTATGTGTATTTGGGTTTCTGAGTACCTGATTGTATCCACTTCTCTAGGAATAATATTTAAGATCTTTATATTCATAAAGGTGTTTCAACGGCAAGATACGACGATCTTGAAATAAAGGCCAACTACTTGTTAACCTTGATTTCTTACAAATGATTCGGATTTTAATGCCAAGCTATGAAGGGAAGACATTTTTGGTGGAATAATCGGGAAGAACAGCCCGCACAACACTTTTGACAACGGATTCAGGCTCATAGATTTTGCTGCGGGGCGAGATCGCCAAATCCTTTTCCGACCGAGTTACAAGTAACCTCTCTCGAAATTCCCTGCCGCCAACACAATGTATCGAAAACTAGTGGCAACATTGCCAAGATGCAATTAGAGAAGCCGCCTCTGATGTGCTGGGTTCCAAACAGCCACCAACAAGGAACCCCTACTTAACATCGCCTATAAAATCTTCTCTGCCGTAATATGTGATCGTCAACAACCTGATAGGTGTGGTTTTAGACCAGAAAAGTCCACAGTTAATCAAGTACTCACATTACGGCAGATCCTGGAAAAAACCCAAGAAAACCAAATCGACACCCACCATCTTTTCAGCGATTTCAAGGACGCATATGACAGCATCTACAGGGACGAGGTGTATAGAGCCATGTCTACTTTTGGCTTCCCTGCCAAACTCGTTCGCTGCTCCATGAAGGTTGAAAACATCTTAACAGAATCTTTCGATGTCAAAAAAGGTTTTAGACAAGTTGATGTGCTTGAAAGAATAGTGCAGAGCTCACACGTCAACACTAGAGACACTATCTTTCAAAAGTCTGTCCAATTACTAGCATATACTGATGACATTGACATAATCGGTAGAACTCAGCGTGATGTCAATGGGGCTTTTGTGAGTATTTAGGCAGAGGTGGCAAAAATGGGTTTAACGGTCAATGAAGGCAAAACAAAGTACAAGATGTCGTCAGGAAAGGACATACAACACCGACTTCTTGGTAAAAACGTCATCATCGACAGACGTAACTTTGAAGTAGTCAAGGATTTCGTCTACCTAGGCTCCGCTCTAAACGCAGAAAACAACACCAGCGCTGAGATCAAACGTAGAATAACTCTTGCCAACCGCTGTTTCTTTGGACAAAGAAACCAATTGAGTGGTAAAGTCCTCTCTGTTGCTATATAAGACCCTTATCATCCCCGTGCTGCTATACGGTGCAGAAGCATGGACTATGACAAAAGCGGATGAAAGCACCTTGGGTCGGTTCGAGAGAAAAGTTCTTCATGCGATCTACGGTCCCGTATGCATGGAAGGGGAGTGGAGGAGAAGATGGAACGACGAGCTGTACTGGCTGTACAGCGACGAATAAGATGGCTGGGTCACGTAGAGCGCATGGAAACCAATGACTTCGAATCCACACCCACAGGACAGCGCAGTAGAGGAAGACCGCGGATCAGGTGGTGCGCACAAGTGGAAGGTGACCTCACTTAACTTGGAGCGCGAAACTGGAGACATCTAGCTGGGGACCGAGCTAGATGGAGAAGTTTGTTGGGTGAGGCCCTAGTTCACACAGGACTGTAGCTCCACCTTAAGTAAGTAAGATTCGGATAATATGTTTCTGCGATGTAATTATAGGATCAAGCATGTTTTGATATGCACCTCCCCAACTAGTTATTCAATACTATAGCTTAGAATGAACGAGTATATTGTTGTTAATAGATTTTGTACAAGTTCGTTTTAATATGAACATTTCACGCGTTACGGACATTGAGTACTTTTTTAATTCCCCAGTATATTGCTTCCAGTTTAAATTTTGGTCAATTGTAACTCCTAAATATTTAAAATTGTTAACGAAATCGATTTCAAAACAATTAATGGAACAAGGTGTTATATGTTCAAAGCTGGATTTTCCACAACAATGTGTAGCTAAGCTAAGTTTTCTACATGTTTCTGAATGGAAGATAACATTGCAGTCCAAGATATGTTTTTAATTGCAGAATATTATTTTTGTTTTTACTTAAAATTAGCTTATTTTAGTTTTACTTAAAATGACCTTATTTATGGAAAACCATTGTCTAAGTACATTTAAATCTTTTTGTAACACAGCGATCAATTCAAGTAGCTAATTGCTAGAGATTGTCAGAGCCATATCATCAGCGAACGCTGTTATTTTGCTAATTGATGATTGTTTGAAGACAGAGTTTATGTATATTAAAATCAATAATGGACCTAGCACAGATCCTTCAGGAACACCGGTAGTAAGCTCCTGAACATCGCTAAATATTTCATCGATTCTAACTCTTTGGTGTCTTGCGGATAAAGCAAACAAATCGAAAACCAGACCTCTAAATCCAGCTTTATAAATTGTTCCTAAAAGGATCTGATGATTGATCAAATCACAAGCACCATGACAACTTTTTTCAATTACTACAATTTATCTTGTTTTCACCTCTTACAACCTTTTCGTTACAAGATATGCAACTCATAATGACTGATTGATTATTGCAAAGTTAATACAGAAAATAAATCTTTATTATAGTTTATTTTTGTACACCTTTGCTGATAATGCTTGATACGTGCGTACGCCACAACACTCACAAGCTCTCTGATAATGCATCAACATCAGAAAATTCATCGATTACAATTTGTGACGCACAAGTTAGTTGTCTCTGGAAGTTCCCGAAAAGAGAAGTAGGCCCTAGAAAAGCAAACGAAGCGATACTACATCCATTTCGCTCGACAGTGACAAATACAAATTCATCAAGAGCTCCTGTCAAAACTGCACTATGTTTGTTTACATCAGAGAAAGATAATAATTGTTGTTTCTTTTATAATAGCACAAGCCATGAAGCTAAGGATTGTTGCTGCACAACGAGTATTCCTAAAAAGAAAAAACTGCTTGTTATGGACTTTCGATGCTGAAAAAAGGTCACAACTCCAGGATGTGAAGAGTAAAAGCAATCACCTGCAAATCCTGAAATGGACGACACGATACCAGTATGTGCGACCATTCGTACTATCCAAAGAAAAGTCCTGCGCCTGTGGTTGTTAACAATAATACTGCAGTGAACCTATACACATGTGATCGAGTTAAAAAAGGTATTACGTATTTGCAAACAGCATGTGCTTATGCCAGCAGTGAAAGCTCTACTTTTTCTATGTTTGTTTGTATCGGCATGGTTGGAAGAAGTCAGCTCTCGTCAAATCTAGCACGTCGTTTAAATGCACCTGTTGTCGGAGAGCATAAACTCAGCGGTATCGCATTCGGAGGTGACGAACCAAAGCCAAGCAAGTATGTAATAGAGTTCGTTTTGTGCTTCGTAGCCAATTTGATGATCAAGCTGTAGTGGTAGATGCAATTGAGGTTCCGACTATTTGCTTTGATGGACTGTCTGAGTAGAAAAATGTTCAAGTTGTCTCAACATGTAATTCTGCAGTTAGCGGATAATCGTGCTCATGGCAAATCACTAGAAGGTGGTATAAGTGTGCTGATCGGTGCCGATGCATATTGTAGTCGCAACAGATGAACACAAGCGTCAGATAGGTTGACAGCAATCAACACAATCTTGGGATGAACGATTCAAGGACCATCGACCATCGAACAGAAAGCATCCGATTCAACTTGTGGAATTTCACTCAACGTTTGTGCCTGTAAGGATATCCAGAGGCTTTGGAAGCTTGAAATTTTGGGAATCGCTTCTGAAAATAAAAAGGGGGTAAGTGATGATGTTTCCTTACATGTTTATAGGAAAAGTGATAGGTTTGAAGCATTGCTTCCATTGAAAACGATTTCCACCCCACTTCATAATAACCGTACAGGTGCAATCATATGGATGTAATCCCTAGTGAGAAAACTTTGTTCAACTGGAAAAATTATTGATCACGATGAGGCTATGATTGAGATGTTTTCATCGGGGGTTGCTAAACCGGTGTCAAAAAACGTGGTTGACGATAACGTCCTTTATTATTTACCACACCGTCCGATGTATAGAAGATAAGGAAACAACAAAAGTCCGTATTGTTTTTGATACGTCCGCCCACGCACCCAACCATTCATCGCTTAACGACGTCTTACAAGTTGGGGCTTGACCCCAGAGTGAAGGTAATTTGCTACATGGTCCTCATACGGCCAATGATTGTTTATGGTTGTCCTATGTGGTTCAACGTTGCCCCTTCCAGATGGAGAAGTTTCGGGTGTTCGAGCGGCAGTATTTACGACACGCTGTACCGGCTTATATCGAACAGCCGAATCTTCTTATGTGCATTACTATTCCAACGAGCAGAGCTGTAAAAAATGCAATCATTTTTGTATTGCAGTTAAATGATTGAAAAGACTTACATTTTGAATAATTTGACTTCATGTCAGTACTTAACTTCGAAAAAAAAATCACAGTTAATTTTGAAGTCTTTTGTAAAAAAATCATTTAGAGCAGTTAAAAGACTTAAAGTCAAAAGAATGCATTACTTTTTACTGCTCACATTCTTGTAAGTCTTTTAAAAGTCTTTTACATTCTTTGCATTCATTAAGTCTTTTGATTGCATTCAATGTAATGGAGTCATTTGAATGCTTTGAAGTCTTTTTACTGCTTGAAATATTTTTATTGCTTGAAGTCTTTTGAGTGCTTTAAGTCTATCTATATAGTTTATCATCAGGTTTCTTACGACTAGCATTTACTTTGCTCTTTTGATTATTTAATTCATATTGTACTCGTAGTTACCCTCACAAATACAAAGTCTATCAAAATTTAAAAAAATATACAACAAAGGAAGGCTAATGTTGCACGTTGTTTTAAATAATAATTTAGTTTATATTTGAGTTAGTTTTTTTTTTGAAAAAGTATTTCTCCTGCCCGAACTAAGAACACCTACACAAACGTCTTTTTTTAGAAGCCACCTTATATGTTTTAGCCTATGATCACACCTTCTGCTTCTTCCTTCTGATTTTTTACAAAAGACTTCAAAATTAACTGGGAATTTGTTTTCGAAGTTAAAGTATTGCATTAAGCAATGTAAATGCATTCCCAAAATTCAGTTAAATGAATGGGACTTTTCGCGATGAAATACCAAATGATTGCATTCTTTCACAGCTCTGCCAACGAGGTCCTATTAAACGGGGCTCGAATCAACAGAATTGACAATTTCGTGATAAAACTCGTTCGAGGTCACATTGCAAGAGCTATGTCTTCGACCAACGATTTAATTTTGGGGGCGCTCTATCCGAACGACGAGTATTTTGAAAGTGCATCCTTGAGCGGCTTCATTCCACCAGAGGCATTCATCTTTTTAGATAGATGCGGTCTGATAGAGGATAGATTGGCAGTTCCGTTAATCTACCACGTCAGACGATGAACCGTGGATAGGCGACTCCTGTACAATCGGGACGTGCGTCCGAATTGTGTGTGTGTCTTTATATGGTGTTTTTTTAGGGGAAATTTCTGTTACACATATATATATACATATATATATATATATATATATAAATACTGCCATTTCATTTACATTAATTGTTTTTTTTTTCGATGTAGCTTAATAATTCGAGGGGGTGCTCCATAGGAGAAGTTGTCAGCTTGATAATTCGTGTAAGTGATCCATAGGAGACGAAATATAAGACTTGTTAATTTGGTAATAATTCGAGTGGGTGCTCCATAGGAGGTAACGCCCAGCATGGAAATTCACTTTTTATAGAAATTGTGTCAGACGGAATATTAGAGTGAGTAATTTTCTTTTGTTCCTTTTCTTAGATTATTTTGCATATAAAAAAAATGTATTGTGATAAAATTTTAAAAGCATTGTTCTAATTTATATATAGTTTTGTATTGGGTTGGAAATAAGATTAGTGTGACCACACTAATTTTCTTTCGCAATAGGCAAACTTTGGAACCAGATGTTGCTTATGTTTGATGCATTCAGGCGGCAACGGTGGCAGTTAATCCTTTTTTAAACCTAGTAGGGCCCCTCGTTGTTTTAAGTGTAATAAAGAAGGTCACCTCGCGAATAATCGTTCCGCTGAAAAGCGCCGTTATGGTTGTGGGGCAGCAAATACAATTAAGCGAAATTGTAGACGCTGCTCGTCGGGAAATGGGCAACGCTCTCTTAGGCCAGCAGGGCAAGAGCGCCGGCGTCAAAATTAGGGAGGTTGCCTGCTGCAGCAAACCAGCTGTCAAATCGAATTTAATTAGGTTTCAAATTACAGACGAGTATCGCGACAGTCGTCCTTACTTGGGTGTAAATACCTATGGCTTAAGGTTTTTAGGACTTTTAGATTCAGGAGCATTTAGGACTTACGGTTAAATTTAAGTATTACCAATATAAATCAAGTACAAGTTGGTAGGATATTTAGGAGTAGTCAATCTGCAAATAGTTGTTGGAGGAAAGGTCAGTTCTAATAGAATGTTTAGTCCTACCTTCGCTTCTCCATATGTTGATATTAGGTGCAGACTTTTGGACACTCTCGGGAATAGCCCCGGACCTTAGGTCACGTATGTGGAACTTCTCGAGCCAGGTAGCATTAGCTACAATTTGAACGACCTCTATTTGGAAGAGTCGGGTTTGATTGATGAGCAGAAGAAAAGCTTAAACACACTTATTGAGGATTTATTAAAAAACATGCCAGAAGGACTAGGAGTTACAAATAAAGTTGAACATATCATTAGAACATTTTCGGATCCAATTAAACAGAGGTATAATCCAGTTTCGCCAGCGATGCAGGTACAAATAGACCAATCTCAGAATACACCTTTTTCAAATAAGAACAAATATAATGGCAAAGAATAAAAACACCAAAGTTCTAGTTCGTGGGTAAACTTACGACCGACGACAAGGGCAGTGGCAACTGTCAAATCGCTGAAAATAACCAACGAGGCAAAAACGTTGGTTATACAGCGCACCTGACAGGGTACAGTTGGGTTGTTGGGAGTGTAAATGGTAGTGTTTAGTACTTAAGCCGTCTGCCAAAATATAAAAAGTGATTTCAAAACAAATGTTTTAAGTACCAAAAATTTATATTTTATGATTTTATCATATAATGTATCAGGTTTGAGTAATAAAACTTTATTTAGCGAGTTTTATAAATTTGTAAACAGTTTTGACATAATATTTTTATACGAAACTTTTGTAACAGAAAACAATTATGCAAATATTGAAAATAAATTGATAGACTTTAAGTTTAAATGGATCCCGGCCTTACGAACTAGCACGCGACGCAGAGCAAACGTAGAGTGTTATTTTGGGTTCAAAATAAAGCTGAAATATGATATCGTTTATAGATTTGGAAATAAATACTAAACGGCTTTCAATACCTTCATATGTAAACTGCAATAATTGGAAAAACTACTTTGAAAAAATAACGGAGAAAATTAACGAAAGAGGATCTTCAAACGTTATGCTGATTTGTGATTTGAACGCGAAAATCGGACTTGAGTCAGGAGTAATGAACGAAGTAAAGGGCATTTTGAGGCAATCAAAAGATACCATTTCTAGGAAACTGTTAGAATTATGTGCTTTATTTGGACTTCGTATTTAAAATGGGACCCAGTTCGAGTGTTTTTTGGAGGACAAGAAGCATCAGTGAAAGATTATTATTAATTTTAGGTGAAGATTGGGAGCCTTTTGTGAAAGATTTTGAGATCAAAGAAACCCCATACTCGAATCATTTTGAAGTGGCTTATACAACCAAATGAAGAAACCTGTAACAAGCTATTACCTTCTAGACTTAAATGGAATACCTCAAGAATTCAGGCCTATAGACAACAACTTGATTTGAAACTTCAATAACAGCAAAATGTAGGCTTCCCTATGTTAGAGCAAATTATAAAGTCATCTTACCCTTAACAACAAGGCTGTGGAAAAAGGAGCAAATTTATAAAGGAGCCTTGGTTTGATGAAGAATGGCAAAAAGCCCGTAAGAAATCCTTTGCATGGTTGAGAAATTTCCGGAATTCCCAAGTGTTATTTATTTCTGAATTGGTTTTGATGAAGCCCTTGTCTATTATTTATTAGTGTTTTGGCTTCGGTTATTGTTCCAATTATTTTGTCTGTAAGAGTTAAAGTTGCGGTTGAAATTTTAATTTTGCATCTTATTTTCATATGTATTTTGATTCATGTTACTTTGAAATCGGTTGCGGTCATTGGTATTTTGGTTGAAGTGCCTGTAGTACATAAGTGCGTTAGAATTTGTTTTTTCTAATTCAATTGCTAGATTAGCTGCTTCTTTTAATGATTCAGGTTGAGATGCAAAAACAGTTTGCATCCAAATAAAACCACAGCAGCAACTCTAACTATCTAACTTTTTTTGTTTTTCATATTCTGTTGTCTTTTTTTTCTTATTCCATCTTTGTTTGTTTTTTTCAATTATCGTTATTACTATTTTTTTTGGTGCCACCATGCCTATTCTACTTAAAACTAAACTATAAAACAGGTATGTAGGACGACCAAGGCTTAAAACCCCATCCCGACTACCCACAATCAACTGCTGATTTAAGCCACCAAAACTGGTTCTCCTGCTTTACCCTATCAGTTCGGTCCCGTTCGGACACAGCCCTACTGAACCGAAGGAGCTCTGCTCCGCCTGTATCAGACGGCATCTATCTAAAAATAGGAATGCCTCTAGTGGAATGAAGCCGCTCAAGCGTGCACTTTCAAAATACTCGTCGTTCGGATAGAACGCCCCCAAAAATTAAATTGTTGGTCGAAGACATAGCTCTTGCAATGTGACGTCGAACGAGTTTTATCACGAAATTGTCAATTCTGTTGATTCATGCCCCGTTTTATAGGACCTCAATGGAATAGTATGTAAGAAGATTCGGCTGTTCGATATAAGCCGGTACAGCGTCGTAAACACTTCCGCTCATACACCCGAAAACTTCTCCTTCCGGGAAGGGCCAACGTTGAACCACACAGGACAACCATAAAATCATAGGACGTATGAGGGCCATGTAGCAAATTACCTTCACTCTGGGGTCAAGCCGACTGCTGTAAAATAGCCGTTCCGTCAGACCGAAATATAAATACTGATCTAACCAGATACCGAGGTACTTCACTACACTTTTGCTCGCTAATGGCTGCCCGTGAAGATCAACGATGCTCATCTTTCGCCAATTCTTATACGTATCCCTAGTGGCCCTAGCCAACGGAGTCCGGAACAGCCGGAACAGAATTGTCTCCGACTTCTGGACATTTATTTTCAGTTTCCAGTCGTCGCAATATCGCTGAATCTTGTCGAAATCACGCTGCAAGAGAATTCTAATAATCTTAACCTTTCGGGCCGTTCTGTACGCAATTAAATCGTCGGGGTATGCAATTGCCTTTGTAAGGCTACCTAACAGATCGCTGGTGTAAATGCTGAAGAGAATCGGCGAACTCACCGCTCCCTGTTGAAGATCATTTTTAATTGAGAATGTTGTGGTAGAAGTTACATTGTCACTTTTGACAACAAACTTTCTACCGTTCAGCATATCATAAAGTATATACAACAATGGTTTCCTTATGCCTGCTCAGTTTTAGGTAAATAATCTCTAACCAAATCTCTGTCAAAGGCCTTTCCAAATCAACCAGAACAGAGCCTGTGTATTGTTGTTTTGATTTATTCCATTGGATATCAGAAACGAGTTTAGACGCAACATGAATTGTGTCATGAACCGCCTTGAAAACGAACTGTTTATTCGGAATTATTTTGTCTGTAGTCCACTTAGTAAGAGCCGAATTTATGATCTTTTCGAAAACTTTGCTGATGCTTGGAAAAAGACTTATCGACCGAAGATTTGACGAGTTGGAGTTGTCCTTTTCCTTTTTCGGGAGAGGATGAACCACAGCGACCTTCCAATGCACTGGATAATATGCATTATTGAAGAGTGTGGTGAAAATGTCAATTGCCTCCATCGGTAAATGTATTGGTACAACATTGGATACACCATCGACACCTGATGACTTTTTGTTTTTTATTGAGTTGAAGATGAGCTAAAGTTCGATTTTCGTCACTAGCAATCGACTTGGTCCCGTTTGCTCGGCGATTATGGCATTTCCCAAGGAATCGTCCACGAACCGCATGAAACCGCGGTTCTCAGATCACCAATGTATGATATCATTTCAAAGGTAAAAGTGAATAAGTAGGGCTCTGTTTTCTAGGTCGTGATTTCGGCGAATGCTAACATTCACCTTGTGCACTTGCTGGAAAGCAGCTCCCACCTCCTCCATCCTTCCTTCGGATCTTTAATTATATAAAAGTCATCGTCAAAGTTGGCTTCTTCTGGATCTATTTGCGCTGTCATGAGTAAGTCTCTGTTTTCTTCAGTTCTTTGGAGTTTCAGACACGGAAGGTCATTATCGTTTTTTTCCTGAATATCTTGTTGATTTTGGGGAACATACTAGGGTCACTGGAATTAACTGACCGGATCTTGCGTTCCCAGTACTTGTTAATTGATAACCTATAGTTCTCCTTAATCAACAGATTGACATTTTTTATTGACGACTTCAGTACCCTAACCTCCAAGTCACGTGTCACCCACGGCTACCGGTTTGCTCCAATTCCGATTTTGCAACTGTCGTGGATATGGAGCTAGTTTCTTTTTGATGCCTATGTATTTCTGGATGTTTTTTTGGTCCAAACAAGGAACTGGGAAAAATCCTAATGTCTATAAACTCAATTTCCTAGATTTGTATGCGAGTTCTTTATTTTTCTTTAAAATAAACAAAAATTTCGGATTGGTAAAAAGGGTACCTGTTGCCTTATTTAAAACAAAGGGGCTTTGTTTTGCTGCTGGTCGATTTGAAAAGAAAGAGATTTGAAAATTTCTTTTCTTTCTGCTGACACTTTACCCATCAACATTTTGTGCTGAATAAGCAAATAAAATTCAGCCAACCAGCTAGAATGAATTTTCTCTGGATACATGGATAACAATCTTATCCCCAACCTCCCAAAAGCAATACCACTGTATGTCACTGAGATTTCTCTTTTTTAGTATCCCAAATCCCTACTCTCTGGACCTATCCTTAGCTCAAACACCAAACTACATTACCGACTCACAATATCGTAACAGTTGATCTCGTTTATGTCATTTTGACAAGTCAAGAATTAAAATAATTTTTTGTTTATTATCTTCGGTCTTCGATTCCTTTAATATTTATTTCGTCGTCTTTTGTGTGTTTAATAAATAAATAAAGGCGAATACCTTTTGTAACAGCCTTTACGAAAAAAAGAAAAATATTCAATAATATGGCCTTTGAAAGCAAAAATATGCCCTAAAAGATGACGTTTAAAAGAAAAAGATTTGTTGTATGTGTTTGACCAGTTCTTTTTTAATACTTATTTATTATGTTTTATTAGGCTCTTTTGGTCTTTTTGTTTTTGGAATGCGAATAAATAAAAAACTTTATTCCATTCTTTTTAGATTTCAATGAAATCATTTCTATCACAGCCTCGTCTTAATAGTGATGTTAACAAAAAATAGGTTGGAACATATTTTTGGTTGCCCTATTCATAGAAAAGAATAACATATATTGCAGAATGTGAAAAATGATGAATGTGAAAATCTGGATGATATTTTTAGAGGATTCATTAAGAAAGGATTAACGGGTATAAATTCAGAACTAAGCGATAACATGCACAACATAGTACAAGAAAAAAAGAGAATTAGATATGTATGTATTCCAAAACGGAAGCAATTAAACAAATTCCGATTAACCATGTCAAGGAAAGCTTACATTCAGGCATTGAAGAAACGTTCAATCAAATTAAAAACAAAAAATATTATCCCAATTTACTAGAATTAATTCAGATTGTAATTAATCAATTTGAGGTTTGCCAGCAGGTGAAATATGATCGCAGACCAATTAAACCAAAACTTAATTTGACAGAAACACCATCAGATTTAAATGAATGTATTCACATTGATTCAATCGTGATTTTAAAATGTAGTTTTTTAACAATAATTGATAAATTTTCAAAATTTGGTTTTGCATAAAATGATAGAAACCATTTGACTTTGGTTGAAGAAGCCACGCAAAATAGTTGCAGATATGAATTCAATTCACATAAAAGAATTTCTCTAAAATGAAGGTATAAACATTAATTTTTCTAAACCGAATTCCCACACAGGAAATTCAAACGTGGAGAGGTTTCATAGTACTTTGTTAAAGAAGTGTAGTGTTTAAAAATTAAATACAGTAAACGTTTCAGTTAAAAGACTAGTACAAAAAGCAATTAGAAATTATAATGAGAGAATTCATTCAACTATTAAAACAGGTCCTTCTGATGCACAATTTCATAAAGTAGAATTTGATAAGATAAGAAATAATTTAGAAACTATTAAGAAAAATAATAAAAAAAGCAGAGCAAATTATGAAGCAACAAGATCCACAGGATTTATAAAAAAATACAAGGTCTTCATAACAATATTCCTATTCCTGGTGATAACATTAATCCACAGGAAATCATAAACATATCAGACAACATTTTATCAATTATGAAAGGACTGGACATTGAACATATGGAACTTATACGAGCTAAACTCAAACATTTAAAAAATAGAGTACTAACTTTATTACCAAAGGACAAAAGACCTAAAAGAGGGTTGGCAAATATTATAGGCAGTGCATCTAAATAGTTGTTTGGAACCATGGATGAAGAAGACAGAATTAACATTGAAAAACATTTTACTGATGTAGAAATAAATAATCATAATGCCATAGGAAATATTAATCAACAGGTAGTTATGAACGATCATTTTAATAGAATTTTTTAGCAATTAAAAACAGGGGCACATACATAAATACAAATATGTGAACTGATATTGAAATACAAAAATATGAAATTGATTTAAATAAAATGAAAAATATTAAAATGGTGTAAATTTAAAGAAAATTTATTTTTATTTGCCATAAAACTTCCTAAGGACTTTGAACAAATTCAACTTAAAATTAGGGTACCAATTCCAAATTTAAACAAAGAAGAAATTGATAGCCCAAAAGAAATCATTTTTAAATTCAATAATGTAACATATAAATGTGAAAAAAAAATATTTAAATGAGCTACGAACAAATAAACATTGTGTTTACCAGGAAAATTTTAAACCAATAAAAAGTAATCAAACTGATATATTAACTATTCATGTAATGTAAATGAAACAAGAAATCTGTCAATTAGTTTTAATAATTGTGAACTTAGAACTTAGAATAAGTCAATATCGTTTCTATTATCCCATAAATAAAACTTTTACAAATTTCAACAGCAAAATAACCTAGAAGTTATTAAATTTGAAAAAGAAAATAATATTCAAAAAATTGAAAAATTGAATAGAATATGGATTAACGATAATTATGTTTTTAATTATTTTAGTTAGTTCCAGTTTTATTATACAGAAGAAAATTAAAATAAAAATTAATAATAAAATTCAGGAAAATTTTAAATAAAGGGGGAAGAAGTTTCATATATGACTGATTCTTACCCATCGAGTCTAGATATTCAATTAGCGGATACTTTTAATTCGAATGCATTTAAACTGCAACAATCCTTCATGGAGCAAACAGTGTAATATAAATCTTTTGTTTTTCTTGGTTAGTTTGCTGATAAGCATATTAAGATTATAATTCAGATGAGAAAATAATTGTAAGAATAAAGAGGAGAGTTGATTCCAATCGTCGCAACGAACAAGACGCGTTTTATTTGATCGGAATGATTTTTTTAAAAAACTTATTTCGCTCAAGAAAAAGTTAAATCGAGCGAGTTATATATTAATTACCAAAGAAAGCAGTGTTAGTTGTTCTTCGGGTTGATTGCGACTGCCGAATTCGTTTAATTATTAAAATTATCAATTAATCACTTAAAGCTAAGGTCAATGCATCGTATTGTTTCGTATTGTTGTTTTTGTTGTTGTTGTTACGGTTGTCGTTGTTGTTATTATTGTTGTTTTTGTTATTATTGTTGTTGTTCTATCCATTATATTCTCTTATAAGTGCGTTTCGATATTTCATAGCTAGACAAAGGTATTTTACCAATGAAATCCAGTTCCCTTTACCATTGAGGATGTTCACCATGTTTTCCGTGGTGAGTGCTCTTGTCCCAAAATATAAATGACGTAGTTCTTTGAGTACAGGGCATATTCCAAGAAAGTGGAAAATTGTTTCGTCTTCCCTCAAGTTACACAAGGAGCATTGAGTTCTTCTGTTGCCTATTTAAAATGTACCGTTTAAATACAGAAGTCCTCCTTTTATTTCTGACGTGTTCCTTTCTTCCTGTAAATATCTACTACCTTCAGTATAGTTGAGGGCATTATATAGCCCATGTGAAGTTGACGCTTGCGCTCTTTGGAATGCCATATCCCGTTCGCTTTCCCTTATTTACGTGTCAGCCAAATCAATTGCATATTGAAATAATCTGTTGTTTCCAACAACCTTATGGATATGTCTTCCTTCTAACATATGTGTCTACTGTGTAGCCCAGTATATGTTTTTGGTTATTATTATATTTGCTAATATATGTGAGAGACGGTTCTCATTATACACACATAGTATTTTTTTAATGTAAGTCATGTGACATTTCATTGTGTAAATAAAAAGTGGTTTCGATTTAAGTTCTAAGGAAAGCATGTATTTAGGAGATGGTGTTGTCATCGTATTGCTGGTGCCCCAGGCTTGTGCTCCATACCCCAAGATTGATCTTGCTACTGCATTGAATAACTCTAATTTTGATGAATTATTGATGTCCTTTTTCTCAACAAAAGTGTGCCAAGTCAAATTTAGGCTCATTTTAGCCTGCTGTGCTCTTTCTTTAAAATGTTCGGTCATGCTCAACTCTGGCTTCAGCCATAAGCATAAGTACTTATACTTGTTAACCACTTCAATCTCTTCCGTACCAAGAGTAAATTTTTCTAGAATACTCCTTCTGCCTCCATTTTTTCTGAAAATAATGATTTTTTACTTTTCCAGATTAATTACGAGATTAATTGTAAGTCCTTTGGAGTGTTTGCAAAAATTAAAATGTCATCTGCGTACAGTAACATTTGGATGACATGGTCATTTAGATGTATTCCTCCACCTATGAAGTCATGCATGTCATTAATAAACAGTGCAAATAACATAGGACTTAGGAGACAACCCTATTTCACACCTATTTTTGTATCAAACCACTCTGATAGATTTTTTTCCATCCCATACTGCGCTCCTTTACAATGTTTAGCAATTTTGTTGAAATACCCATTCTTTTTAGCTTGACAAACAAAGCATTCCGACAAATACTGTCGAGCGAAGCTTTGAAGTCTACAAAGAAACAGCCTGTATAGATTTTCGCCATTGCATCCATAAAAGAAATTCCTCTGTAATTTTGTGCGAGGTTTATATCTCCCTTTATGTATAAAGGAAAAATCAAAGACTTCTTAAAAGATGATTCCACGCTTTATGTGAGTTGGATCCTATTGTAAATTCTAAGCAGTCGGTCTAAAAGTATCTGAGGTGCATGAATACAAAATTCATATGGGACACGGTCGTATCCGGCGGCTTTTTTTTTGAATTATAATTATTAAAACTGCTATTATAACTATGGCTATGAAACAATAAAGATTGTGACTGAGCTTATTATGTAATTTTTATTTGTATGGTATTTAAGTTCATCTATGTGATGTAGGTTTTCAGTTTGATATATTTTTAGCATAGTTTCAAAACATAATTTTTCTTTTATGATTATATTTTGGTCTTCTTCATATAAAAATGTATCTACAAATTCAATATTAAAATTTGATATTGAAATATTTCTTATATTTATGGTACAGTTATTAATATTAATTATATAATTTCCACTTAAAATTAAATTTCGGTCGTCACAATCATTATTTACAATTTTTTCTTACAAACAACAAGATTCTCTTCTATATTTATTATTTCCGTTTTGTTGTTAATATTGAATTTACAAAAAGCATCATTTAAACAATTATCCATTTTATTCAAATTTTAAATGTATATATTGTTGGGATAATAGTTAAATTTAATTCTGTTTAGATCAATGAATTCTGTAGTTAATATACCAATTTCTTTAAAATCTTTGTTAGACATTGGAATAATCATTTTTAATTGAGTTTGAAGCTAAAATTAGCTTTGTACTGTTCAGATTAAATGCTACTTTTTTTGAATGTTTAAGTTGAAAAAAATTGAAGTTAGAATTCACTATTTTTTCTCCTGTCAATATGCTAGAATACTCTGTTTAGATGCTATGTTGTCAAGAATATTGTCAATTTTGTCTTGTTGGTCTGTTTTTAAAAGTTTTAATAATAAGTTCTTTTGACGGTCTATAACGTTATTGTAAGCTTCTATGTGTTTTCTGTCTTCTTTAATGACTTTATTTAAATTATTGATGTTACTCATAATGTATCTTGTTAATACTTATTTGCTTATTTAGATTTTCAAAAGCATTTCTATTATTAATATGTACAACTTTAAAATCTTCTAGAATGTCTTGCATATCGTAATCATCCATGCTTTTAAATAACCATTTTTGACCTGTTTCAATAAAATTAGCTAAGCCTCCGAAAGGTGGGAACTAGAGTCCTAACTTTGGCTTTGATGTTGATAATCTCTGTTAATATGTGAATGTTGTTTTCAAATTTTAATGTTTGCAAATTTATTTCGAGTCCATCGATTACGGTCATTATTTCTACTGAATCTATTATTTGAACAATGGTTTGTGTTTGATTTATTAGCTCCAATGTTCCTCGATTGATGACTGTATAACATTTGTTGGCTTGGATTTGCGAGATGAGAAGTGCTTGGTCCGCTACCACTGCTGTCATAAGAGTTGTCCCAAGCATTATGCAAATTAGAACCAACAAATTTATTAAGTCTCCTAACTGTTGTTGGATGGACATTTTGTAATTTTTTTTTCTAAAATAAGGTTCATGACGTAAATGTTTATAATTTCTTATAAATCCTTTACTTCTACATTCATTGTACTCTTCTATATCTAAATTTCTTCTGTTTATAATATGTTCAATGTCAGAGTTTCCTGTATGGGAATTTGGCTTGGTAAAGTGAACTCGAACATACTCTTCTAGGAAAAATTCTTTTATATTTTCTGATTGAAATTCGTTATCGCAAATGATTTTCTTTGGATTTCAGAATTTGGATAATTGTTCTTCAATACATTCCAGTTCACTTACCCAATTTTAACTAGTTAAGCTATAGACATACGCATTTTTTGCAAGTTTATCCAAGAATGTAGATAGAATAACTTATTACAATAATAACTATCCACATATAATATTTCATTCATTTCTGTTGGTTTTCAGAAATTTAGAATTTTGGTTAAATAGGTTTTCTATCATATTTGCCTTCTTGACATGTTTGACAATTTCCTATAACCTTCGATGTTTACTTGACTAAACCTGGAAAATAAACTCTATTTTTCAAAGTTTTACATGTTTCAATAATTCCGGAATGACTACTCTCTTTGATATGGTATAAAGAAATTTGTTTACAAACGTCTGCATCATTTCTTACCTCGAAAGCTCTGAGTGTGCACTTAACAAATGAAAGGTTTTTATTATCGTTGAAAAGTTTTATTAGACACTGATGAATTTTGTTATACTCATGATACGGTAGTTCGGTATAAATTCCAACTTTTCATTTTATAAGAGTTCGTTTGAATAGATCTTCCCAATATAACTGATTTTTAGTCATATCTACATGGATGATTCTTCTACTACGAAACACTTCGACTTCATTTGAAACATTATTTAATACAATTATTTCAGTTCTATATTTATTTACTATTTCTTTTTTTTTGAGAAATGATCCAACTGTTGCTCTGGTGCTGAGTGGACAGTTGCCACATTTGAGTCCGATTCACCGCTTATTTGGTTAACATCCTTAATGAGGCTCAAAAAATCTGCCACTTTATTGTCTTTACCACTTAAGTATTCTATTGTGTAATAAAATTCGGACAATTTCAGTAACCATCTCTGATTTCTTTCGGAAAATTCTTTGCCTTTGTATTTTTTATTAAGATACTTAGTAGGTTGATGGTCTGTGACTATTTTAAATTTATTTCCCCAGAGATGGCGCAACAGCTGGGTGCCGGGCCATAGAGACATTCCAGGTAACTGTAAGGCAGATGAACTCGCCAGTAACTGTACAGTACAGCCCATCCTACCACGTTTGGCAAGTACTGGCATACCAATCGCTACTTGTAAACTGCTGCTAATGCAAGACGCTGTGAGGAGGGCAGGCATCAGGTGGAACAACATCACCACGTGTCAAACCACAAAAAACATCTGGCCAACATTAAGCAGATCGCATATAAGCTCGATAATAGGTGTCATAACCGGACACTGTCTAATAGGAAAGCACGCCACGAGACTAGGCGTATTCGCAAATGACTTTTGCAGAAGCTGTATGGACGAGGAAGAAACGGTCCTTCATCTTCTCTGCACATGCCCTGCTCTAGCTCGAAAACGCAAGAATTACCTAGGAGAATTCTTCATTAACGATATAAATCATATCCGTATAATCAGCCTCTCACATTTCGTAAGGGACTTAAGCTGGTTCCATTGAGCTTAGGAGGAAGCCTCAAGATTCATGTGGTATCACAATGGGCCATTGAACTGGCCTAAGTGTGTCCGTTCCCATCTTGGATAGCTACTATAACCTAACCTAAAATAACCCCAGAGGTAGGGTCTAAAATATGTCACTGACCAGACAATAGCAAGAAATTCTTTATTAGTGGGTGAAACTTCATTTAAGGATCTCGACGCATAGCAAACAAGTTGCCCTTCTTGCGTCAGCTTTGTACCAATAGCAAAGTTGGAAGTAAACACAGTGAAAGGCTTTTGGAAATTAGGAAACCTTAATAAAGGATAGCTTGTGATATTTCTCTTCAAAGTTTTAAATGCCTGTATATACTCTGGGTCCTTTGAATTAAGTTTTGCATTTTTCTTTAAATACTTAATCATCGGATATGTAATTTTTATACAAATTTCCGATAAAATCCTGTTACATCCAGAAATGATTTTAGTTTTTTCTCTGATGTTGGTAGTTTATAATCAGAAATGCATTTAACCTTATTAGGGTTAGGTTTCATACCTTCATCAGTTAAGATATGTCCCAAAACTCTGTATCATTTTGAAGTAATGAGCATTTATCAAAGTGGACCCCGAGATTATGTTTGGCAAGTGTATTAAAGATTGTGGTGATGGCTAGGAGATGTTCTTCTAGACTAGTAAAAAAATTAGTTCGCTAGGGCGTTTTTGAGGCCAAAAGGCATCCGAGTAAACTCATATAAACCATTTGGAGTAACAAATGCAGTTTTATGAATGTCCTCGGGGCTCATTTTATTTGGTAGAAGCCTTTGGCTAAATCCAAAGTTGTAAAATACTGGGCTCGACCTAACCTCATATCAATTTTAGTGAAATGTCTACTAATTATATCCATGCCAACAAGAAGGTCATAATCTTTATTATTTATATTCATCTTACGCCATTTTAGTTTGCCATTCTTTCCCATCCTGAATTCTTTCGGTATGTCAGTAACAAGAATATCTATTAATTCTTTTGTTTCGTTGTTAATTGCATTCAAATGAATTGATTTAGTTTCCAATATAGGGAATTGACTATAATCAATCCTAGATGAGTTGATTTAACTTACTGCAGACCCAGTGTCAATCAACGCCCTATATTTTTGACCACCTATCGAGATTTTGCAAAATATTTTATGTCCGAAGCTCAGTTCCGACAATCCGATGCTGCATCAATATTATTTATTCCTTCGGAGCCCATTCCCCCCGAACAACTTGATTCAATACTACTGGTTAAATAATCTACATCCATCGGTTGTGGGTTCTGTTATATATTAATTACCAAAGAAAAAAGTGATAGTTGTTCTTCGGGTCGATTGCGACTGCCGGATTCGTTTTATTATTAAAATTATCAATTAATCAATTAAAGCTAAGGTCAATGCATCCACTTCTCGTTGGCTTTCGGATATTGCAATGTATCGATTGTCAGCGGAAAGTGGTGTTGAATTACACTATGGGTAGCGAAGTAACACATATGTTCCGTCATCAAGAAGTAACACATATGTTCCGTCATTTGCATATTTCTGGCAATGTCCTCACCAGAAAAAATAAATGCACTTTTACAAATTGCATTCCCGATTAATTATTAAATATATAAAAGACGACGGTAATAAAAAAATTTAAGAAAACCGACGACGACGACCAACGTAAAAAAAAACAAAAACTGAGTATGATTTTAATTCTTGACTTTTCAAAATATAAAAGATCAAAATCTACGATATTGCGAGTCGGTAGTGTAGGTCGATAATTGGGCTAAGGATAGGTTCGGAGAATAGGGTCTTGGGACACTGAAAAGAGAAATCTTAATGAGATAAATGAGTGATATTGTTTTTGGGCGAATAGGGATAATATTGTATCACGATAGCACTCATTTTAGCTGTTTAGCGGAATTTTTTTGCTAATTCAGCACACAATGTTGATAGAAAAGTATTAGCCGAAAGTAAAAGAAAATTTCAAATCTCTCTTTTGTTATCTGCTCGCCACAAGACAAAGTATTTTTTTTAATAAGGCAACAGATACCCGTCGACCAAATCAGATTGATCCGAAATTTTTTTTAACGGTCATATATGACATATGTATAACAGCAAAGTATACATTAAAAACAAAATAAGAACTCGCAGAGCCAGGAAAAAGAATGTAGAAGTCAAAGTTCAAAACAGGTAATAGATTCGTAATGGAAATAAAAAAAGTTTATTTTTTAACTTCCCATAGGAAGTTATTGCAATGGGTCCGATTTGTCAAATTGAAAATTTTGACATTTTTTGACGTTTCAAGGTTTTTACAGTCGAAATAAAAGATTTTTAGAAAGATGTCTGTGCGTGCGTGTGTACGTACGTTTGTACGTCCGTACGTTCGCGACGTTTTTTTCGTCGTCCATAGCTCAAGAACCAGATGAGATATCGACTTCAAATAAATTTTGTTATACAGATAATATGGCAGAAAGATGCAGAAAGGACTCTCAAGAAAATTGCATGGGTGGTTTTTTTACCATAGCAGTTTGAAAAAAAGGTGAAAATTTTGGTTAACCCTAAATATCTTACGAACCAAAAATGCTAGAGACTTGAATTAAATTTTATATAATAGATTGTAACGTGATATCAAACAGGTATATTTTTTGAAAAAAATCAATGTAACGGTTTTTTTTTTTTAAAATCAATAAAACTGAAAAAAAAATTTGTCACCTCCAAAATTTTACGACTGAAATATGATTTCATCTCCAAAACAATTTTGTGCAACGAAGAATAATGTTTTTGACATCTGATAAAATTTTGAGAAAAATCTAATTGACAGTTTTTTTTATAAAAAATAAAAATCTAAAAAATAACATTACTCAAAGTTCGTAAAAATTGAATATCGATTCAAACATCTTTTCAAAAACTTGAAATTTAGGCTTCAACCTTATTTTATCTTATAAGAAATATTGTTTTCAACATTTTGAAAAATGTGGAGATATATTGGCTTTAATTTACTTTTATCTTTCAAAAAATCTTGTTGTCAACATTCAGTTGAAGTTTGAAAAAAATCGAATTGACAGTTTTTTTACAAAAAATATAAACCTAAATAAAAATTTATAAAAGTTGGTAAAAATTGATTTTCGACTCAAATATCTTTTCAAAACTTTGAGATATTGGCTTTAATTTACTTTTATCTTTAAAAAAATCTTGTTGTTAACATTCAGTTAGAGTTTGAAAAAAATCGAATTGACAGTTTTTTTACAAAAATTAAAAACCTAAAAAAAATGTATAAAAGTTGCTAAAAATTGATTTTCGACTCAAATATCTTTTCAAAAATTTTAAATATTGGCTTCAAAGTAATTTTATCTCATAAGAAATATTGTTTTCAATATTTGGTAAAATTTTTAAAAAATCGAATTGACATTTTTTTTACAAAAAATAAAACTCTAAAAAACTTCGTAAAAATTTACTTTCGACTCAAATAGATTTTCAAAACTTAAAAATATTGGCTTGAAACTTATTTTATTTCACAGAAAATATTGTTTTCGATATTCATTAATTTTTATATAAAAATCCAACAGTCCGTTTTTTCATAAAAAATAAAATCTACAAAAAATAGCAAATTTGGTAAAAATTGATACGAGTACATATAGAAAAACTTTTAAGCAAGACAAATCGACTGACGGGATGGGAAGTTATCAGTGTGGGTCGCATCCCAGCCTCTTTTTTTGTTTACATATATATACGAACCTGACAAATACAGAATTTGGCCAACATTTACAACAGATGGACGAAACAATAAAACGAACGATGGAACGGACAATACCAAATGGACGCTTACAGAAACGCGACTATTGCCGCACTGCGAACGCACAAGAGTGGCTTACTGACAAGAGTACAAAACTTGTACACCCGACTTATAGACCCAAATGACTTGGAGGTTAGGACACTGAAGTCGTCAATAAAAAATGTCAATCTGTTGATCAAGGAAAACTACAGGTTATCAATAAACAAGTACTGGGACCGCAAGATCCGGTCAGTTAATTCGAGTGACCCTAGTATGTTCCCTAAAATCAACAAGATATTCAGGAAAAAGAACGACAATGACCTTCCGAGTCTGAAACTCCAAAGAATTGAAGAGAACAGAGACGTACTCAGGACAGCGCAAATAGATCCAGAAGAAACTATTTTTGACGATGACTTTTACATAAGTGAAGATCAGAACGAAAAAGTAGAGGCGGTGGGAGCTGCTTTCCAGCAAATGTACAAGGTGAATGTTAGCATTCGCCCCAACCACGACCTGGAAAACAGAGCCCTACTTAATCACTTTTACCTCCGTAATGATATCACACGTTGGCGATCTAAGAATCGCGGTTTCATGCGATTCTATTTCATGAATAATGCATATTATCCAGTGCATTGGAAGACCGCTGTGGTTCATCCTCTCCCGAAAAAGGGAAACGACAACTCCAACCCGTCAAATCATCGGTCGAAAAGTCTTCTTCCGAGCATAAAATCATTAATAGGGCTCTGACTAAGTGGGCTGCGGACAACAAAATAATTCCGGATAAACAGTTCGGTTTCAAGGCGGGTCATGACACAATTCATGCTGCGTCTAAACTCGTTTCTGATATCCAATGGAATAAATCAAAATAACAATGCACAGGTGCTGTTCTGGTTGATTTGGAAAAGGCCTTTGACACCGTATGGTTAAAGGGTCTTTACCTAAAACTGAGCAGGCTTGGCATAAGCAAACGATTGTTGTATATATGCTTTATGATATGCTATGGTAGAAAGTTTGTTGTTAAAAGTGGCAATGTAACTTCTACCACAACATTCTCAATTAAAAATGGTCTTCAACAGGGAGCGGTGAGTTCGCCGATTCCCTTCAGCATTTACACCAGCCATCTGATAGGTAGTCTTACAAAGGCAATTGCATACGCCGAAGATCTAATTGCGTACAGAACGGCCCGAAAGGTTGAGGTTATTAGAATTCTCTTGCAGCGTGAATTCGAAAAGATTCAGCGATAACGACTGGAAACTGAAAATAAATGTCCAGAAGTCGGAGACAATTCTGTTCCGGCTGTTCCGGACTCCGTTGGCTAGGGCCACTAGGGATACGTATAAGAATTCGCACAAGATGAGCATCGTTGATCTTCACGGGCAGCCATTAGCGAGCAAAAGTGTAGTGAAGTACCTCGGTTTCTGGTTAGATCAGTATTTATATTTCGACAGACATATAAATGCTGCTCTGACCAGGGCCAGAGGAGCCTTCGCTCTGACGAAACAGCTATTTTTTAGCAGTCGGCTTGATCCCAGAGTGAAGGTAATTTGCTACATGGCTCTCATATGGCCAATGATCGTTTATGGTTGTCCTATGTGGTTCAACAGGTACAGGATATATTGGCAGTTTCGTTAATCTACCACGTCGGACGAAGAACCGTGGATATGCGACTCCTGTACAATCGAGACGTCATGGCACAAGGCGAAGCAGAGCTCCTTCGGTTCAGTAGGTCTGTGTCCGAACGGGACCAAACTGATAGGGTGAAGCAGGAGAACCAGTTTTGGTGGCTTCAATCGGAACTTGATAGTGGGTAGTCGGGATGGGGTTTTAATCCTTGGCCGGCGTACATACTTGTTTTATAGTTTTAGGGTTTAGTTTTAAGTAGAATAGGCATGGTGGCACAAAAAGAAATAGAAAAAAAATTACAAACAAAAAAATACAAAAAAAAACAAAACTGTTAGATTTGCTGCTGTGGTTGTTCTAGTTTTAAGTAGTTTATAGGTAGAATAGGTATTTTAAGTTAGCTTTAAATTTTATATTAAGGACCTTTTTGTAAGTAGTTTTTAAGTAAAAATAAAAAAGATCTTGATATTAGTTTTTTCTCAAAATTTTCTAATAAATACAAATTAAATTGAAGTAAAATAGAACTTAGGGCTGAAAGGCATTAGTATTTAGTAATATTGTTTAACTTAGAGTGACCGCATGGGACCATTAAGTTAGTTGTAAGTTAGGGATAATTAGGTTAGTTTTAGGAATTTTTGTCTAGCTTTAAGATAGGTTTAAGATTGAATTAATACAAATTAATTGAAAAAAAAAATGAATATTCGCTCAATATTACTTAGGCGAGGGCGGTTACAGTGGGGAACAAAGTGTTAAACAAAGTTTTTTTAATTGCGATATAAGAGGATCGGATATACCAATTTTGTAAATAAAGCGAAGACGTGATTCAAATTTTTTATTGATAACATTTTGAATTAAAAACCGCTATGTTGCCACTAGAGTATTATTATTTGTTTTAATCGTAAATTTAATTTACTAAAAGTTGTCATTTTAAATACCTATACAAATGAAGCAACGTCATCCGCATAGACAATTACTCTGAAACCCCCGCTCCCAGACTAGTTAGGATTTTATTCACCATTAGGTTCCCAAGGAGAGGGTATAGAACACCACATTGAGGTGTCTCTCTACTGCTAGTCAGTATTAAATTAATTAACTACCCAAGTGAACTCTCTACGTTTAAAGACATTAGTGCAGATGTGATTGCAAATGTGTCTACGTTGTTAAAAGCTTCTTCGATGCCAAGGAAAGCAACCATAGTGGTGTGTACTAAGATGTGTAACGCCTTTTCTACCAATTTACCTCTATAGTAGGCATGGTGAGACGAAAACAGAAGTCCGGTATCAATACTTGCCCTTAAATTAATATCAATCAAACTTTCCAAGGTCTTAAGAAGGAATGATGATAGAATTATAGGGTGTAGGATTGACTTGCGAGCGTTTTCTTGCTTTGGGTATAAAAACAACTTTTAATATATAGACAGCTAGTAAAAATTTCCTCAAGGATTGGTGCAATAATGTCCGATACTTTTTGTAGTTCGGCTGGTATTATTCCATCTGGTCCTGCAGATTTAATTGGTTCGAAGCTGTTGAGAGCCCATTGTAGATTATCCCTTGTTATCAGAGCCAACAGAAACCATCTGCTTTTTCAGGCAGCTTCGCATTGCTGAATTAGTTGCGAACACGACCTACCGAATCTTGGGCACACACAAGAATACCAACGTCAGCTCACTAACTTATTCTAACATAACATAAGGGCCTTAGATTAACTTATAGTTTACAAATAAAAATCTTATTTCATAAATATACGTACAGCTTCTATCAAAGGGAAGATTTTGAAAGCAAAACCGAAAACATCAAGGAGCTATAAGTCGGGGTTGAAAAATCATGGAAATCAATGCCTTAAAAACTATTCCAATAACTTGATTGAATGAAAATAAAAGACACACAATTAATTAAATAGAACAAATTTTATTTGAAATATTATGAGGGTACTAAACAAAAATATGTAACCGAATGGGCTTTTGTTTACACAAAATTTATTCTAATTAAATAAATATTTTCAAAATCGAAAATAAAACTTTTGATACCCACTTGACACCGACCGACGACGACGAACGCCTAAAATGTATGTTTTTTTGTATGCCTGTTTACAATTCCAAGTTGTAAACAAAGTTTAACTACCCTCTCGCTCTAAAGCTAGGATAGGTGTACTGCTCCTACTAAATGGAGATCTTTTGTCTTATGTGTGTGTAGTGTGTAATATGTTTTCCCTTTTTTTTGCGTAAATGTCACTCGACAGCGCTATAATTGAGTGACATTCAGCACTCCATTTATAGGATGTATCGGTGATGGAAAATCGCAACTTTGTTGCGCATCATATGGCAACATATTTATGTTGCATTACAGGGTTTGAATGCAAGTTAATGAACAACATTGTATGAGTAAAAAAAACCTGGAGCTTTTCACCACAAGTGCATTATGGATAATGGTTGCAGGCTTAGGAAGAAACAAAGGCTGGAAAAACAGGAGTAGGTGTGTGGGTGTTAATATGAGGTCCAGAAAGAAAAAGCGTCGATAGGAGGTTTCTTTTTTAACCAAGACACCCCAGAGACAACAAGTCGAGCAGCAGAAACCCTATTACCATATTTATTTAAATATATTTCTATACTCACCCAGAAAAGGACTTGGCCAATCGGTTATTTTGAAGTCATATAGGAAATTTAAAATTTTGTTTGAAAGTAAGTAAATTACATCAATATAGTGAAGTTCAAATGAATAAAGAACTTATTTAAATTTTAAGGAAATTAGGACGAACGTCCCATTATACGAGGGAGAATAGATATATATAATCATATATATTTATATATATATACATATATACTCCACCACATTCCTTAAAAGGAATTAAACTATTAAACCGCCTAAGGTAAGGTTTCTTAATTATTTTGGCATCACAAAATTGCCATAAATTGGCAGTTCGGTAAAATTTTTTTTTTTTAAACTAGCTAGGTCGTCAAAATAAATTTTGGCGGCCTGAACAAAGGGACCAAAGGGAACAAAGGAATACCTATCCTTATGACGGTTCAGGAAGTGGTAGCAGAAAAGAAAAGTCAAAGTTCAACAAGGCATAAGTCAACGTCAATTTTAAAAAAAATTTTTAATTGCAAAAGTGCATAAAGTGATTGATGTTCAAATGGTAGACATGTGCATTCAAGAGGACACAAGCGTCCACAGGTTTTTTCTTAAAACCAACCTCTGTCTATCAACTCCTACTCTCACCTCCACGTGGTGAACATCGGGTGCCTAGTACCTCAACTGGAGATTGGGTTCCAACCCCAGTGGAAAGTTGTTGGGGGCAGCAAACGAGAGAGGTGGGGAGAGGTGTTTCCACTAAGGCACCTCTCCTTATCCAGACGGCAGCGGAGGAATTCCCGAGATGGAATCAACGGTGGCGTCTACAGTTCCAGTAAGGTTGAACTACTTAGTGAACACCTTATAGGGCTTCTTCGACTTATTCGGAGCCCAGGCCTATAAGGAGTGGTTTTATCCGGCTCCACATCCTTGGAGTTATACTTAGCATCTGGCCCTCCAGGTTGGGGGTTGTGCGTCGGGGTGACTTCCTGGCCACGTAAAAGCTTTCAAAGTTGCGAAGCACCAACAAGCCTCGGATACGGACGGATTTACTGTTGACAACCAACGCAAACGAATAAAGGACAACGAACTTCGGATATGCACGTGGAATATTAGGTCCCTTAACAGACCACGTGCGGCCGAAGAATTAGCGGAGGCCCTAGAACGATATAAAGCAGATATCACCGCCATCCAGGAAATACGATGGGATGGGCCGGGCAAAAAGAGGATGAAAAACTGCGATATTTACTATGGTGACTGCTACCACGAAAACCAACAGCGCTTATTTGGATGCGGATTCGTCATTGGAGCCAGACTTAGGCAAGAAGTCTTGAGCTATAGGTGCATCAATGAGCGCCTCATGACCATACGCATCAAGGCTAAATTCGGCAACATTAGCCTGATATGCGCGCACGCCCCCACAGAAGAGAAAGACGACAACACCAAAGATATGTTCTTCGAGCTCTTAGACAAAACATATGAGCAGTGCCCTAGCTACGATATTAAAATAGTCCTGGGCGATTTTAATGCCAAGCTAGGAAGGGAAGACATCTTTGGTGGAATAATCGGGAAAAACAGCCTGCACGACAACACTTCCGACAATGGATTCAGGCTCATAGATTTTGCTGCGGGGCGAAACGTCATGGTAGCCAGTACTCGTTTTCCACACCACAACATCCACAAAGGAACTTGGACTTCTCCAGATCAATCTACCGTCAACCAGATTGACCATATTGCGATCGACGCCAGACACGCTTCCAGCATTATGGATGTACGAACTTTCCGAGGAGCTAACATCGACTCGGACCACTACCTCGTTGTAGCCAGTGTAGCACTTCGGATTTCCAGACCCAAGGCAAAACAGGGAGGTGCTGGGAGAAGATACAACGTCGAACGGCTACAATCGCCAGAGATCGCCAAATCCTTTTCCGACCGAGTGACAAGTAACCTCTCTCGAAGTTCTCTGCCGCCAACACAATGTATCGAAAACCAGTGGCAACATTGCCAAGATGCAATCAGAGAAGCCGCCTCTGATGTGCTGGGTTTCAAACAGCCACCAACAAGGAACCCCTGGTTTGATGAGGAATGTCGGCAGGCAAATGCAGCCAAACAACAGGCACGCAAAGCGGCGCTGCATAAAAGGACGAGAGCTGCTCGTGAGATCTATGAGCAGAAGAGGCGAGAGGAACGCCGACTTTTCAGAAGGAAAAAGAGAGGGCATGAGAAGCGTGCGGTCGAAGATGTTGAGAGGTATAAAAGCAGGAATGAGGTTCGAAAGTTTTATGAACAGGTGAAACGAAATTCACAGGTACATAAACCTAGAACCGAAGGCTGCAAAGACGAAAGTGGAAACATCATAGTGGAACCGCAGTTAATGCTGGGGATATGGAAGGACCACTTCTGCAGACTGTATAACGGCGACGAAGAACTGAATCCCGCTGTCAGGCAGGATGACCCATTCGATATAGACGACGAAAGCCAACAATCCCGTCCTCCCGACTTAGACGAAGTAAAGTTTGCCATATCTAAGTTGAAGTCTAATAAAGCCGCTGGAGCAGATGGCTTGAATGCCGAGCTCTTTAAAGCAGCTGGAGATAAGTTGGTTAGGAGCATGCACCAACTTATCTGTAAGATATGGTCGGAAGAAAACATGCCCGATGAATGGAACCTCAGTATTGTTTGCCCGATCCTGAAAAAAGGAGACCCTCTAAACTGCACCAACTATAGAGGAATAAGTCTACTTAACATCGCCTATAAAATCTTCTCTGCCATAATATGTGAACGTCTAAAGCCCATCGTCAACAACCTGATAGGTCCTTATCAGTGTGGTTTTAGACCAGGAAAGTCCACAGTTGATCAAATATTGACATTACGGCAGATCCTGGAAAAAACTCAAGAGCACCAAATCGACACCCACCATCTTTTCATCGATTTCAAGGCCGCATATGACAGCATCTACAGGGACGAGCTGTATAGAGCCATGTCTAGTTTTGGCATCCCTGCCAAACTCGTCCGTGCAGGATGACCATGGAGAATTCACGCTGCTCCATAAAGGTTGGAAACAACTTAACAGAACCTTTTGATGTCAAAAAAGGTTTTTAGACAAGGTGATGCGCTGTCATGCGATTTTTTTAACATCGTGCTTGAAAGAATAGTGCAGAGCTCACACGTCAACATTAGAGGCACTATCTTTCAAAAGTCTGTCCAATTACTGGCATATGCTGATGACATTGACATAATCGGAAGAACTCAGCGTGATGTCAATGGGGCTTTTGTGAGTATTGAGGCAGAGGCGGCAAAAATGGGTTTAACGGTTAATGAGGGCAAAACAAAGTACATGCTGTCGTCTAGAAAGGACATACAACACCGACGTTTTGGTCAAAACGTCACAATCGACAGACGTACCTTTGAGGTAGTCAAGGACTTCGTCTACCTAGGCTCCGCTGTAAACGCAGAAAACAACACCAGCACTGAGATCAAACGCAGAATAACTCTTGCTAACCGCTGTTTCTTTGGACTAAGAAAGCAATTGAGTAGTAATGTCCTCTCTCGAGGGACCAAAGTGTTGCTATATAAGACCCTTATCATCCCCGTCCTGCTATACGGTGCAGAAGCATGGACCATGACAAAAGCGGATGAAAGCACCTTGGGTCGCTTCGAGAGAAAAGTTCTTCGTGTGATCTACGGTCCCGTATGCATCGAAGGGGAGTGGAGGAGAAGATGGAACGACGAACTGTACGGGCTGTACAGCGACGTAGACTTAGCAAGAAGAGTAAAAGTCCAACGACTAAGATGGCTGGGTCACGTAGAGCGCATGGAAACCAATGCTCCGGCCCGGAAAGTCTTCGAATCCGCACCCACAGGACAGCGCAGTAGAGGAAGACCGCGGATCAGGTGGCGCGCACAAGTGGAAGGTGACCTCACCCAACTTGGAGCGCGAAACTGGAGACATCTAGCTAGGGACCGAGCTAGATGGAGAAGTTTGTTGGGTGAGGCCCTAGTTCACACAGGACTGTAGCGCCACCTTAAGTAAGTAAGTAAGCATAAAGTGATTTGCATAAATTAGTTTTTTTAGTAAAAAAAGTTAATTTTAGTTTAATTTTCTAAATGAATCAAAAAAAAAATAAATTTTAATTAATTAAAAGTGCATATATACATACATATATATATATATATCAGTATCTCTGCGTGTATTCATATGCGTACACAGATATATATATACATATACTTATAATTGAATTTATAGTAATAATTTTGCTATAGCAATTTTTCAAAAAAAAAGTGGTGGTAATTTTTGTATGATTTAAAAAAAAAAAAAAAGAAGTGCATATTGCCCATCAGAACCGCCAGGATTCATCGAGGAAGTGGCCACTACGTCGAGAATTTTGGGGTAAGTTTTTCATGTAGTTGATGTATAAATTGACATATATATATATATCATTCAAGCGTTGCCCCCTTTTGCATTTTTAAATTATTCTTGTTTTAAATTATTAAAAGCATATTTTTTTTTTATTGGTTTTAATATAATGATAATAACCTGAATTGTAATTAAAATAAGTCTACCAAATGGATTTATTATATTATATGCAACATACATAAAAAGATGAAATTTTAATTTGAATTAAAAAGGGGGAGATGAGGAAGTGAAGATGAAAAGGTAGGAAGGAGGAAAAGAGGAGGTGAATAAAAGGGGTTGTTTAGCGAGAAAGCAACCAGGTAGGGTGGGTAGAGAGCATCTCGCGCATCACTACCAGCTAGATGCAAAGCCTGGCATATTTTTTTGCTAACGAGGAGGTCATCGAATCCACTCTTGAGCTAGCGAGGGATATTTTATGTGCCAGCAAGGACCTCATCGCAAGAAAACTCGTTACAAATATATAATGTTAATAAAGCCATTTACTTTCTCATTACATTTGTTTGTTTACTATATACAGGGTGTTATAATGAGGTGGGGAGGAAGAAAGAGGAAAAGGAAAAAGGAAGAAGAAAAGGAATCGGGAGCCATTGGCATAGAAGTAGGGTGCCATTTGTATTGATGTAAGACACAAAATCGCTGAAATTTCCCTATCACAATGAAACTTAGAAATTAAAAAAAAATAACGAGAACAAAATATTTAAATAAATGAATGTAATGAGAAAAAAAAGGTAAGAAAAAAAATGAATAAATAATTATATATATATAAAAATTAAATAATAGAAATTAAATAAAAATAGAACTATAGATATAAGAAAAAAATTAAATCAAATAATAATTTAAACAAAAAAAGCAAAAGAAGAGATTTAGGGCAAAAATCCTAGTATCGCCGAGTATGTAACGAAGGCATAGTACGTATGTATTGTACATATATATCAGCGGCGCGGCGCGGCGTCCTGTACGCTGTTCGCCCCGAGGTCATAATACCTATAACTCTAACCCGGGGAGTGGTATGTTACCTACATACATAGCTTAATTTCAAACTAACCGAAACTGGGTATCCCTAAAGTATGCAACAAAAAGAGGGCAAAACAGGTAGCAATCGTTGCAGATACGGAGGCGGTAAAGTGGAAATGTTGGTTAGGAAGCTTAGGTTGAGTAGAGTTTCTAAGGAGCAACATTTCCACTTTACAAGAAGGGACCAATCCGCGCTGATTAACAAGCGTGAGATAGAAACTGGAATTTGTGTGTTGGTGAAGTGGAAAAGCCAACAGGATAGGAGCTTTTCTCTAAAATATGAAAATATAGTAACCTGAGAGAAACATCCTCAAATAAAGAATAGTCGGTCATATGACCAAAATTAAATTTCTGAATAATATAAGTTAAATACTCTTATTATTTTTGGTTAAATAAAAGTTAATGTTTTTTTTTACGGAAATTTCTTTTTTAAAAAAATTACATTGGGTGTGCCAGGAACAAAAAGGGAATAAATTATCGAACAATCAAGCTCCCGAAAGGTATCCTAAAGGATATACATAATATTGAAGTTCAACAAGGTTTTCCTGAAAAAGGATACAATTATAAATAATCTCAGCAGGATTGCGCGGCCGGACTCATCATCAGCATTCAGAACACTCGAGCTATAGAAGCCCGGTAGACTAGAGTGTCTATTCGCCGACAAAAAGCCCCGCAGTTAAACCTACTTCAATTCGGAACCCATCATTAATACACATATTTTTTTTTAAAGTTTAACTATTTTTTTTTTATTTAACAACTTTCATTTTAAATTAAATTTGTGGTGAAAATATCGTTATTCAAATACGAAAATCTTTTGATTAGATACGTTCCGCGAAACGTAATATAAAATTAGTTTAATTTACTTTGTTTGAAGTTAGTTAAAAGTGAACAATTTCGTACATACATATATTAACCATATAAAACATTCATCGACCCAGCCTACCAGGAGCAGTGGCGACTGCAGCAGAAGAACGGGTAAGTCGGTTTTACTTCCTTTTTAATACATAATACGTATAAGCAAATAAAAGCGAAAGTGTTCCTACAAAAAAAAGCTATACATATAACTTCAAATAAAGAGGGGGGTTTCGCAAAAGGGGGAGTTGAGTTTTCAAAAGAACAAAGAAGTTTAAGAGATCTTGAAGATCCAATTTTTTTAATAAAATCGAAGACGATTCTTATCGAATCAATTAGATTTCACTTAAAATTAATTTAGCTTGTAAAATAAATTAAAATTTTGGTGTGATGAATTAATTTTTTTTTGTAAAATTTAAATTTAATTTTTGCTACATGTATATATTATAAATTAAAATTAAAGCCTTTTAAAATTTAAATATTTTGATAAAATATAAAGAAACAAAATGGATTTTTTATGAAACCTAAAACAATCAAGATGATGAGAGAGTGAGAGGGAAATTGGGAAGAAGTGGTAAGGAGAAAAAGCCGAGGAATGGGGTTGTTCTTAGCGAGGAAGACAACCAGGTAGGGAGGGTTTAAGATAAATATCTCGCGCATCACTACCACCGGGATGCTAGACTGGTTTTATTTTTTTGTGATGAGTCCTGGGTCGAAGAACCTTTGAAACCGCTGAGCTACGGGTTTAATTAAGACAGTCACGACGCCACACAGGCAGAGCGGCTCGTTACAGGTAGGAATCCCAGAGGCCAAAGCTAAGTAGCATTTTTTTCGTCTTCTCTAGTCTTAAGTTTTTATTCCACAGTTATGGATCTATAAACACTGGGACGAGCGAACGATGGACGAACCGACGGCATAACCCCACACAAAAACAAAGTATCAAATGAAGGACGAGGAAGAGGAATGGAATATCTGGTTTATAAATAGTTTTTCTAACCACATTTTTCTCTTTCAGTAGCAGTCACAACAGTGTCCCATAAGTATGTGATGAATGGTCAAGTCATGGCCTACCAGAATTTGGTAACTTGTCTATACCGCCTCCCTACGGGTTTCGAGTAACGGTTTTTCAATCACCCTGTCCACAATTGATTTTTGTTTTTACTAAACGTTAATATTTTACAATTTTGAATAAACATTCAATAGGTAAAATCATTTACTTTTCAAACTAAATTTTTTAAATCGAAATTTAAAATAGTTTTATTAAAAAAAATCATATCACAATACTGGTTATTGATTTTAAAAACTTGATCTTTTAGCTTTTTAAATAAGTATAATACATCACAAAGCTGGCTTTGGTTCAAAAGTTATAAGCATTTTAATTTAATAAGTCACGATTTAAAAAAAAAATATAAAAAGGAAAAATGTTTTTCTGAATATGATTTAAACTATAAATATTTTGCAAAATAGTGCCGAAAATTGAAATTTTGTAAATCCAAAAATATTGAATGTTTATTAAAAATTGTTAAATATTAACGTATAGTAGAAGCAAAAATCTGTTAAAGCTAGATAAATCACTTAACAAAATATGTTACTTTGTAGTTTATATGTAACTCTGAGTACTCGTAGTTATTTTATTATGAGTTAATCAATTAGAATAATTATATTTTATTATCAAATGAATACTTGAAGCTGCATTAACGTTTTCCTTAAATAAATATATATATACATATATTGTTTCTTTGTAAGATTGCCTTTCATTTATATAATCCTTATCAGGTTATGGGCCCGAGTATCGTGTAAACTGCATTAGAAGAAAATGGCATCCAATGATTTGAAGGTATCTGTAGACAAGCTTGAAGGCCCTAGCGATTGGGCGAAATGGAAATGCAAATGGGTATACTTATTCGTGCATATGATCTCAAGGGGATCGAAAGCGGAAGAAAAGAAAAAACAAAACGATTGGTTAAAACAAGACGCAAAAGCTGCTGGCTGGATTGCTGCATCGCTTAACTCACCGATCGCAGACATTGTCTTAACATGTGAATATTCCAAGGACATTTGGGTTAAATTATGCGCTCGTTTCGAAAGAAAGAAAAGGCAAATAATAAACTGGAAATTTTTTGACACAAGATCAATGGTATTGTGACAGTGGTGCTTCGACACATATTACACCAAACAAATCGCACTTTAAAAGGTACATGCGATTTGATGTACCTAAAGTAATTTGTTTAGGTAAGCAAGGTGTCACGAAGGGATGTGGAAAGAAGCAACTTTGATGCAAGAATGGTACGTCCCTGAAGCAAGTGCACAGTTGTTTTCTGTGAAGGCTGCTGCTCGAAATGGTTGTACAACAACAATGAATGATCGAACTGTTACAATTCAAAACACTTCTAGTGGTGCAGTAATAGCAGAGGGGTACCTTAAAGATGAGCTCTATGTTTTGAAAATACTAGTTGAGAAACCATCAGAGCTTGTACAGGTATACATGTCAAAAGCTTCAGAAATACCGGCTTCTTCAAGTATACCACGAACGATTTGCTCACCAGAATAAACGCCATGTTAAGAGAGTTCTTGTCAAGATGAATATTAGTTTTATCGAAAGTGTTGAAGAGTTCTGTGATGGATGTGCAGCTGGTAAAATGCATCGACTTTCTTTCAAGTCCAGAAGTGATCGGTCAGTTACTGTTGGTGAGTTAATCCATGCAGATGTTCTAGGCCTGATTGAAACAACATCAGTAGGAGGTACCCCATGTTATGTTTGTTTCAAAGATTATTTCAGCAAGTTTCGTAGGCTCTTCTTTTTGAAGCACAAGAGCGAGGTATGTAAATCACTTGAAACATTCTTGAATGAAAAAAAACTAACGGACACATGGCCAAAAGTTGAGATGTGATGAAGGAAGAAAGTTTGACAATAAAGACGTACGAATATTGCTGTCAAAATTCGGCATAAGGCAATATATTGGACCCCTTATACACCACAACAAAATGGAGCAGCAGAACGTGAAAATCGAGCAGTTGTGGAAGCAGCTAGAAGTATGAGAGTCGCCAGTAAGTTGCCAAAATGTCTATGGGCTGAGGCATGTAATACAGCAGCATATGTATTGAACCGTTCAGGACCGACAACAATCGAAAACAAGGTTTCATATGAATTATGGTATGGAAAAGAAGTGGGAACTCTAAGCCAATTACGCATATTTGGCACTGGATGTTATGTACACATACCTTCGTAAAAAAATTGATGAAAAGGCTATGTATGGAAGATTTGTTGAGTATGTCAACATAAAAGATGCATATCGCGTGTGGATTCCAAACCTAAAGAAAATTGTCTGCAGTCACAACGTAATTTTCAAGCCAGAAATGGTCTGCAATGCGAAACCTGAAGATACATTCCTAGAAGACATTAAATCTAATGAAGACATTCCTGGTGCTGAAGAAAGTACTAGAAACAGAGTTAAGTTTGTTTTTCAGAATGTAAATGGGGAAGCAAATACTGAAGAAAATGCAGAAACATGTGTTGAGTTTGGCTCTCAGATTGAAGACAGTGAAAAATGTACCGAAGAAACTTTAAGTTCTGAAGAAATCAAGTTCAAGTTTTCAGAATGAAGAAAATGCTTCATTTTTCGATGCTGAAGATTTAATGGAAAACGAATTGAACATCAATAGAAGAGAACGAAAAAAGCCAAGTTCGATTACAGGTTGGGAGTATCTCATGTTTGCAGAGAAGGTGGTACTAGTAACCAGATAAAGCACTGTGGCTTTCAGCAATGGAAGATGAGTTATCATCTCTAAAAGAATATCAAGCATGGGAACTTGATGAACGACCTAAAAACGTCAAAGTAGTCCAAAATCGATGGGTATTTCGAGTGAAACACCCAGGAAACGATGGGAATAGGCGATACAAAGCACGACTTGTTGCAAAAGAGTATGTTCAACAAAAAGGTATCGATTACGATGAAACATTTAGTCCTGTAGCTTGTAACCAAAAGACTGAAAATTCAACAATTTGACGTACTCTTGAGGAGGAAGTGTACTTAGAGCACCTTGAGGGATTTGAAGATGGAACTGGGCGAGTATGCCGATTAAAAGGTAGTTTGTATGGTCTTAAACAAGCTCCACGATGTTGGCATAAACGATTTTTGACCTTTATGAAGAAAGCAGGACTGAAAAATAGCACGCTGATCCATGTCTGTTTTATCGAAGTAATAGTGAAAATGTTCTCTATGTACCGATTTATGTTGACGATGGACTAGTTCTTGGAAATAACGAAGATAAAATTCAAAATTTTATGTTTGCACTCAAAAATGAATTCAAAATTACATTTGGAACTCTTGAAAATTTTTCGGCATGAAGATAAAAATTGAAAATGATGGTTCAATTAGGTAAGCCAAGAAAAAAAATATACAAAACGAATCATGGATCGTTTCAGAATGGATGAATGTAATCCAGTTTTGACTCCAGCTGGTCGGGAGGAAGAAAATTCAAAATTTGAATATTTAAAAGAACAAGTTCCATACCGTGAAGCTGTTGGGAGCTTGATGTATCTGGCAACAGCAACTCGACCAGACATCGCTTTTGCAGTAAGTTCTGCAGCAAGGAAAATGGAAAATCCTAGCAAAGATGACTGGAATAGCGTTAAAAGAATTGTTCTTTATCTCCGTAGTACTACCGGCTTATGTTTAAGATACCAATTAAAAGTTAAAAATTTACAGTGATGCTGATTATGCAGGCAAAACTTCAAAACCTGATGTTCAACTACTGTAGTAATTTCATTGTTTGCTGGTGGTGTTGTATCATGGACGAGTCAGCTCAAAATAACTGTAGCCTTATCAACAACGGAAGCAGAAATTATGGCTGCAAGTGAAGGACAGAAGGAAGCTATGTGGCTGAAACGTCTTTTGCAAGAACTAACAGGACACAAAGAACTGGCACCAATATTATATGTCGGTAGTGCAAGTGCTGTAAAGCTAGGAAAGAATCCCGATTTTCACAAAAACCAAGCATATTGAGGTTCGCTATTTTTATGCTCATGATTTTAAATCATATTTTTATTAAATAAAAAAAAATTGATTTAAGATTGGAGCATATTGCAGGAGTTGACCAGTTAGCAGATTTATTGACAAAACCACTTGAACGCGTACGATATCAAATACTATTAAAGAAAATAGGTATCTTCCAATTATAATTTGATTCAATACAACTTCGTTTTGTGTTCGTGGAGAAAGTGTTAAAGGTAGATAAATCACTTACTTTGTAGACTATATATAACTCTAAGTAGTTATTTTATTATGAGTTAATCAATTAAAAAAATTATTATTTATTATCAAATGAATACTTGAAACTGCAGGAAAGTTTTCCTTAAATAAATAAATATGTATATTGTTTCTTTGTAAGATTGCCTTTCATTTACCCGAAAACCGTTGGGATGTGGTATATACAAGTTACCAAATTCTGGTAGCTCATGACTTGACCATTCATCACATACAGTTTGGACCATTACTTATGGGACACTCTGTATAACGTAAGACTATCTTACGATCACTTTGGTTTAATTTCTAAGGAAATTTGTCGGGATTATTTTTACCCATAACACCTAGTAAACGCATTCAAATAATATACCAATTAATTGCAAATACCTTTACAATATTTAGAACCTGCTTGGTTCATGTGACTCTAAACGACTGTATGTTTTATTTATATATACACATTTAAATAGTCTTTTTAATATTCATAAATAAATATTCCTGTAACATTTAAATATATTCAGATATATTCATCGGTGCACACGGGTAATGAGAGAATAATTACAATTGTATTAAATATACGAATATTTTTCTGGGCTTTTCTAAGTGTTGTTTAAAAAAACTTAAATACTTTAAAATTCACTTACTTCTTAGATGAATTCAAAGTTATTTAGTTAGACAAAAACACGTCAGATTTTGTAATTTGTTGTCAAACAACATAACAAATTTCATCAATCAATGATTTACCTAAATGTATTTTATATTCAGAATACATATTGTATTAAATCTCTATTAAATACTATTAGTACTTAATTTCATCTTGAAAATATTGTTTTGATAAGTGGAAATATAGTTTCCCGTCTTCTTTTTTGTTCGCTGTAATGTTTGCAATGAAAACATTAAGTTACATTAACTTTCCAAATGTTTCGGCAGGGATTGTTTTCTTCATGGGAACTTTATTAACAAGGAATACAAATAATCTTAGTTAGATTAATGGGATACAAAGACAATTAAGTTTGCTCACTCAAGCAAAATAGAAAACAAATTAATAATCAAAACATTTATGTATGTAAATTATAAATAAAATTATAAATATAATTAGCACTTCGGAGTATGAAGTTAAGTCTGAATTGAATAGAACACAAATTACATTTGAGAAGAAAAAAAAAAGAGCAACAGTCATCAGAGATGATTTTGTGTGTCTTGTTTTCGGTTCATGTTGTTTTTGTTATTGAGAATATGTAATGATTCTAACGTGTATCGTTTCGAAACATGTTTCTCTGTCTGCAGAACTTCCAAGACTTCAAAGTTTGGAGATCGACCACTTTCAATGCTGTGACTGGCCAGGGCTCTCTTTTCAGAATTTTGAAGTCTTATGTACGTCGGATTTGTGATCAGAGAGCCGTTGTCTAAGAATTTGTTTCGTGGCCTCAATACATCACAATGTGCACGGTTTATTTGATTTACCTTTGCATGTAATTTTGGAGATCACATCTGTTTGTTTGTCCTTATAAGGTTTGTTTTGAGTTTAGTAAAACATTGGTCAAGGGTTTTGTTTGATTTGAAAGCAAGGCGAGCCCCTGTCAATTTTGGTCGGGAGAAAGGATGTCCGATCAATAGAACTTTAATTTTATTGGACCAATTCTCAAAAGGGTTCTTCTTAATTACGGTAACTGCAGAGGATGATCTTTTTGTCGTTTTATGTGAAAATCTGAAGGCTTTCGTCAATAATCTCATAGATCCATACCAGCGTAAATTCAAAGCAGAGAAGTCCACCATAGACCAAATATTCACATTACAGCAGATCTAGCAAACAAAAAAAAAACAATCTTTAAAACGATACCACATCTTCATCGATTTCAAAATAGTGTATGATAGAACATATGGAGCAAATTATAGAGCAATGTTAAATTTGTATATCCTTGGCGTTCGTTTGTGCAGAATGACGTTGGGGAATACACCTTTCTATTTAACGTCATTGCCCGACGATGGCGCCTTGGACTTTATCTACATAGGCAGCACCATAAGATCAGACAACGTCACCAGTCCAGAAATATTAAGGAGCAAAACTCTTGGTAATTGCAGCTTCTTTCGTTTTGGAATGCAAATGAGAAGTAAATCCCTTTCACGAGTAACTAGATTTTTATAAGAGGATTATAATCCCAGCTCTTAATATGCTTGGACCTTATATTTTTAAAAAGAATGAGTACGTTGCAAAATGTAGCATCATTAAGTATGCCAATTTCACCGGAAGACCTCTTTTATGTGTCAAAATCACGTTTTTACTTTTTTGTTTTGATTTTTTGTTTTTGAATTTGACCTGAAAAACACCTCAATGCTTGTGAATCTATACCTTTAAAATGCATTTAGATTCAGTCACAGTCGTTTAAGTATAAAGTGTCAAACATACAAATCTTAAGTTAACATTTTCGCTATTTAAAGGTTAAAAAGGTTGTAGTGGGGCTTGAAATTTGGTCTGCAAAGAAACTATTACGTGGTTTATTATAAAACGAATTGAGAGAAGAAAGGCGTAATCACTTAAATAAAGACGTTTTTAGAAATCATTAAAAATTTGTTCATAACACTTAATTAAATTAATACGGACTTCACATAAAAAGGTAGTTTTGGTTAAAAAAAAATATAATGTGTTGGTCAAAGTTCAAAGGCTTCGTCCTTTCCATTTCGACTAGTCTTAAAACAAATCGTGTTTCATTTCAAATATTCTCTCCCTTGGACTACTTCTGTAAACAATCAGGTCTACCCAGGCAAGGTAAAAAGTATACCTATTTTACAGATAACTTGGCTACGGTCAATTTTGTAACACATCTGAGTCCAATTTCCTCATCACGGGCATGAGGATAAATATTTTTGTATGACTTATGACCTGACCTTTTGCCACTGGATGTCTTTAGAACGCAAAGCTTTATATTAATATAAAAGCAGCAAATATAAAATATATATGTACATACACACTTATCTTTCATAATTGTTTGTTTATAAAAGCTATTCAATTCAAAATTCCATACAATTTATTGATATTATTTGCTTGCCTTTTTCATTAATTCTTTTCTATCATATCTCCTTTCAAAATCCTTCATACGATTCAGTTTCCTCCTTGTAATATCATAAGTTTTTGTTTTTTCCATACTTTAACAATAATTTTACAAATGTATCATATAAAATAAAAGTAAACAAATTTCGGTTTAATTTTGACAAGATAAAACGGTTTTTTAGTTTCACTAAATAATAAAATTAAATTACACTTTATGGGAATCATAAACAGAGTAGAATAGAATCTTAGAATAAAAAATCTCGTTTAAGCATTTCAGTTTGACTACTATGTCCGAAGGACTAAATTTGAGTTAGTGTGTGTAAAATAATGCAAAACCTAAAATCATTTTCGCATTTCGTTCTCGGACCAATCACATTGTTTTATTTTGCAAGTGCCATGAGCGCGTTCAAAAACAATTCAATCCTATCCATCCGAATCTAAGTGTTGGCATGGGGTGCTTTCATAAATGCATAGTTGCGAAAGTCTGACGAATGCATAGTTTTCATAAATGCAAATGATAAATGTCAGATGTTCATAAAAGCAAAAAGCAAATATTTGCAGCGCAAATGTGCAACTAAAAAAACTCACATGCAATCTGAATTTCTTTCTCAATAAAAGAGACCGGTATATGGTAAACACGATTTTCTTTCCTTTATTATTGAAACTGTCAAATTCTTTTCCTTGAAAATTCAAATTTCAATTGAAAACAGTAAACGGCATCACAAACTTGTTCTGGCTCAATAAAGGTAAATGTTTGCTAAAAATTAAAAGATTGTTCTGAAAATTGAATTTTATTAAAGGATGGATGATAAAGTGCGGCAACATAAATATATTCAACTTATGTTGGAAACGAGGCTACAAATGGAAAAGGAGTTTGCCGATGGGAAAAAAAAGAAAAATGTGCTATGGAACACTGTCAACCGATGAAAGTTTTCCTTTAAGCCCGAAATCTTTCGTTTAAATTGTCCCTTTTTTCTTTTTGATAAAATAAAAGTGATTAATTGATGTCTCTTAAGATTCCTTTTTCTGAGAAAATCAATGCCATGGTTTCGATTAATCCGATTTTAACAATATTCACTTATTATTATTGAAAAAACTTTTTGTTGTCCATTATATATTTAATAATTTCAGAATTTGACTGCTACGGGACTGTCGAGGTAAAATAGTACTCATACATGATATACACAGTTTTGAAAGTATTATAATGAAATTTAATACAAATTAGTAAAACACTCTTAAGATTTAATAATGATTACTTAAAATCACTTAGTAGGTTAGGTTAAAGTGTCTGTTGGTTGGAAAGTCCAACACACTTAGACCAAAGTATGATTCCTTGTGATACCACATGGATCAGTTGATCGGCTTAACTCGTCGTACCAATTGGAGCTCGGAATGAAGCGTAGGAGACAAATAATGTCAGAATTTTTTTAGATCGCTAATGTGCAATCTACTCAGAGAGATTAATTGTTTTGAGCGCCTGGCTCTAAGATTAGGCCAATTTAGTTTTGTCGCTAAACAGGTGGTGGTGTTATTCCACCTGAAGTTCGTTTTCTCTATGGTATCTTGCTTTAGCACGAGTTTACATGTAGCTAAGGGGATACCTATGCTAGCATTGTGAGCCAGCAGAGATAATGTTGTTCTGCTTTTTGAATGTTTTGGCAGCTTTGCAATTTTCTGGAATGTCTCTATGGCCCGGCACCCAGAAAAGGTGAATGTTGAGTTGTGTAGTGTTGCGAGGCAAGAGGAGGTGTGGAGGTGGGTGAAGTGGAAGGGTAGGATAAGGATGAGGTAGGAAAAAGAGGTAGGAAGATTTGGGAATAGGTTAGGTGGGATTGTTGAGATCCGGGGGACGCGGCCTGCTTGCGGTGCACGGCGTCAGCTCGTCGGACGGGGGGGGGATCTTGCCCCCGAAACTCAACCTCGCCTGCAGACAAAAACATATATCAGGCCAAGGAATGAGGAAAAGGAAGGAAACATAAACGGACGGACTATTGGCACATCAGGGCACTGCGGATGTTAGTGCAGTGAGGCCATTACCCACCCTACCTTTAGGTATCCGTGGCCAGTTTTGGATACCCCCAAGATTGTTGGTCGATGATCGGGTTCAGGTCATCCTAGGTCCATAACCACTCCGCTACCCTCGACACCCCTGAAAAAAATAAGACTCAAGCTTTCATGGTTTCGCTTGGGCGAAACATAAAAAAACTTTGTAGCTCTATTGCCGGCGTTTCAGTCGGAAGTTTTATTTTTATTTAATTGACAGCTTAATCATCAGATTTACAAACAAAATAAATTAACAAAAAAATTAACATAAAAAAAACAAGAAAAAAAACTGGTAACAAAAAAAAGCCGGGTTGGTAGTCCTACGTCTTTATTTGTTTCTACCTTTGCGTAGAAGTGCCTTTTTTTTGGTATTTGATTACGGAGCGAATGCGACCGATTAACGGAGCCCTAATTCCCTACCCCTAAAGAGCTCGCAGGAGGTATCTTTTAGGACCCTATACAACAAAAAATTTACGGGACCGAACACGAAATTAACACCAACCGTTTCTTTTCGCACCTCACAATAAAAAAGATACAAAAAAGATTATGGAATTAAACAAAAAAATTAACTTCCACGCCGATAAATTAATTTGGTAAATTTCAAAAAAAACTTAAATATAGGACAATCACAAACACAAAAAGATCCACCGGTTAGGTACGAAGAAATATATGATATGGAGATGTACGCATATGTTGTGGGCCAAATTTACTTTCTTTATAGTTCCATAATTTATAAATTGATTGTTTTGTTTTCTTCTCAATTTGGTTCCCGTATAAATTTCCTTTTCTTTCAAGTTTTCTTTTTTTTTAAATTTCCTTTAATTTCAGATTTTTCTTCATTGTTTTTTTTTCAGTTTTTAAATTTTATTTAATTTCAACTTTGTATTCTAAAATTTTTTTTGAATTTTATTTAATTTCAAATTTTTCCTGTTTTTGAATTTTATTAAATTTCAAAAATTTTGTTTTTTTTTTTGGGCGGCGGCCCCGCTCTCCATGATTTAATTCGGGCCGCCGGGAATCAAACTATTACAAAAAAAAAATAATCCTAAGTAAATTCCTATTCTTCGCTAAATTAACAGACTCACCACCTTTACTTGTTGTTTGCTGAGTTCCTTTATCCAAAATTGTTGGCACCAATTAACATTTCACTTATTTCACTTTCTTAAATATCTTTTCTTTCCTATAAAGAATACATTTTTATACATATTTGCGTTTAAAACAAATTAATTAAAAAAAAACTAACTATTTTAGAATCTGGTGGTCCAACTGTTTCTTTTTTAATATTTGAATTTAATTTTACCACTATCACTCACTTTTTATTCCACTGTGTGGTAGATGGCCAAATGAGGGAGGGCAGAAATTATCATCCCACAAACACCGGCAAAAAAAAATATTCGGATGATGTATTCTATCTCTAACAGGAACACATCATCCGATCCACCTATCCATACATATACCCTCAACCAACATCATCACACTCAAATAGTGGGAAACCACTTAGGTATTAGAACACTTCCAACAGAATAGGGGTATCAGTGTCCCAAGAACTAAGGGTGTGTTCCACGGTCGAAATCGGAGAGACCTGTAACACAGAACCACATGAAACCAGAACATTTAAAAAAAAAATCCATACACATAATAACAACGTAACCACAAAACGTATAAATACGAACCACCTAACCACTGCAATGACATGCATTAACCGTCAGTACTGAAAACTAAACATAAAACAAAGTTTCCTTCACATGCAACTTAACAATTCAACCAACTTAAAGCCTAGTACATACTTGTGAACCATCTCGTGAACCCATACAAATTTCAGTTTTTGATTCACTCGTGAACTTGCTTGTGAAGCTGAGTGGAGAACAAAGTGGAGAGTTTTCGTTCACGGGCAATTCACGTGCAAAATGTACGGGAACTGTTGGTGAAGCTTTGACATTTGGATTTATGTCTTCATTAGAGTGTTTTTGAAACGTCAAATGTTCACAACGTGTACTCACAAGTGTGTACCAGTGAGCAATGTCAAAAGTTCACTTTCTCCACTGGCGAACGTTCACTTCACGAGGAAGTATGTACTAGGCTTAAACAACAATACACCAAACCCAGATCTCTTCCGGAACGCACCCATTGCTTTCCCATGGAATTTCTCTCCACTGAGTTATGGAGAGTTTCCATGGAGACCAACAATGAGGCAAGTGACAGCTACATCACAAAATAAACAACATCCAACAAGTCAACAACTTTTGGGTAAGTATGAAATTTATTTGTTTTTTTATTTAACTATTCTTTTTTATTTTATTATCTTAGGATTGAGGATGCGGTTAACGGAAGGCATCCACAACAAAATTTGCTGTTTATTGAGATATACTCTCAATAAAAAGCAAAAAACAAGGATTCTGGATGCCTGGGAAATGGAATGGGATTCGGATGATGGCAAGGAACTGGAGGTACAAGGGATGCTGAGATGGGTGAGTGTTTGAATTACACAATTAGTTTTATTGGATTTTATTTGTTTGATTTTCCTTTCCTAGATTAATGGAGCTTTTTGATAATTGTGGGGAAAAACCCACGATTTAGGCCGGGCAAACTTTTGTACTACCATTAAGTAGAGGTTAGTATTAATTTTTTAAAATTAAGTCGGCTTCCATTTTGTTTTTTCTTTCTATAGTTATTTTTCCGTACCTTGGGAAGGTCAATGACCCTAACAATAACCAGCGTAGGTTGCCGACCTACCTCAACGTTAGTCAAAGGAAAAACGAATTACTTTTTATTTATAATTAGTAATTATTCAACTAGACACCTGAAATTACACATATATACATAACTATCTACACATTTAACAATTAGCATTCCTTTTTCAGGATTTTTGCCGAAACCCCTATCTGCTGGAGCGTCTGGTGTACCAAGGTTAAGGATGCTGGGAGGTACACTTCTAGATATGTGGATCGGAGGTGCTCGTCAGAGATTTGCGAGAAAAACCGAGCTAGTACCTATGTCCTTTATTAAGCCTAAAGTGTATACAAAAAAACTATCTATATTTAATTGGGAGTACCTACTAATTTGAATGTATTCTGTTTTTCAGGAATCCTGCTATGCAACGAATCAACCATCTCTATCCGCCACCGCTAATACCTCCAACGTTTAAGTGACCCTACACCATTTAATTAGTTATTGGTAAGTGATAGGAATATTTTTTTTATATAACTTTATTTTAAGTAGTTAAGTTATAGATACGATTAAAAAAGTATATATTAATAACTAAATAACTATATAAATAAATGAATAAATAAATAATTTAGGGATTTTGTAAATATCACAGATCGTAGTTTTCAATCATTGCGGATAGTATTTAAGTTAGAAAAAGTAGTACATTTAGTATCACAAGTTTTAAAAGATAAGTTACTTAAGCTAAAATAAAAAAGAAAATATAAATATCACAGATGAAGAAAATTTAAAGCTATCAGTCTTAGTAGGATTAATAATGTTAGTAAAATTATCACAGATGGGATGGTTAAACCATTTTATCACAGAAGAAGGAAATCTTAAAGGCTATTAGTCGTAGTAAAATTAAAAACATGAGTAAAAATATCACAGATGGGAGGATTGAACCATTTTATCACAGATGTTTAATAAAATAAGTTTAAATCCTAATAAATAAATAAGAACATTTAACATTAAGTAACATTTAGAACATAAGGCATGCAATGAATATAATAAATACATATATACTTAAAATATCCGTGTTTATGAAACAGTTCCAGGTACTTGTGGTTATAGGGTGTTTCGGTTTTTTCTTTTTCGAACTGTTGCTAAATAAATGTAATAAGTTATACTCACGGATAATTTAATAAATTAATAAATAACACACAGAAACGAGACGAGTAGCAACAATGATTAATAAGAAAAAAAAAGACTTGTATTCAAAACAAACAAACAAACGTGTTTTTGAAGCATTCTACTTATTGTTTTAAATCTTTGGCGTGATATATTCCAAGTCTTTTTCCGGTTAAGTTTTCTAACTCATACATTTGATTTCCTATTCGTTTAACTACGCGGCATTTAACATACTTGGGTGAGAGTTTCGCTGATAAACCTTTCGACGAATCGCTCATCACAAAATTTTTCCGATACACCTCTTGTCCGGGTGAAAATTGAACGTTTTTAGTACGGACATTATAAATTTTTGAGGATTTATCGTTGGCTTTAATTATGTTTTCGCGTATTTGATTTCGTATGCACTGCAATCGACCTTGTCGGGGAAGAGTTAACAGCTCGCTGTCGTCCAGCGCATGCAATTTCTTGGCAAGTTCATAACTGCTACCGTGCGTCATCATGTTAGTGCCGAATAATGCATAATAAGGTGACACACCGGTAGAGCTATGAACCGCGCTTCTTAACGCACACGCGATGTCGCTAAGGTGCGTATCCCAATACCTTTGATCGTCTTTTAGGTACGATCGAATAGCAGCCAACAAGGAGCGGTTCACCCTCTCCGACGCGTTCGATTGCGGTGCATAGTGAGCGGTTTTAAAATGCCTTATACCGTATTTAGTTATCATCGATTCGAATTCTTTGGATACAAATTGTTTTCCATTGTCGGAATGGATGATATTAGGTACTCCAAAAATGTTAAAGACGTCTTCTTTTAAAAATTTAATGACGCTTGAAGTACTTGCTTTTTGTAACGCTTTCAACAACACAAATTTGGACAAATGATCTAAGACAACAAACACGTATGCATTTCCTAATTTAGACCTTGGATACGGTCCTAAAAAGTCAATGTATATTTTTTCAAACGGACGATTACTACAATATGACGTAACAATAGGAGGACGAGATACTTGATTCGACGCTTTACTTTGTTTACACACACTACAATTGGAGACGTATTCACGAACATGCACGGTCATATTAGGCCAGTAGAAATAATTTCTAAGTTTAGCTAGGGTTTTTGCTATGCCGCCGTGTGCGGATTTAGGAGGATCATGAACCTTCTTTATAATTTCCTCGGTTAAACCTGATGGTACCCAAAGGAGCCAGGAATGTTCCCACATTTCTTCTTCGCCTAATTTTTTAAAAACTTTTTTATAAACATATCCGTCTTCGTATTTTAAGTCGGGAAGCTCATCTTTATTGTTGTAAACCGTCTCGATGAGGTCTAAATATTCATCGAAAAGGAATTCCGCTGACTTCAAGTCAATCAACGGGGCAACGTCCTCGATAGTCAGAGAGTCCACATGTACCCGAGAAAGAGTATCCGGTACTACGTGTTGACTCCCTTTACGGTGCTGTATGTCGAAGGTATAGGACTGTAACGAAAGACTCCACCTGGCAAGCTTGCCACTAAGGTCCTTCATACTCATCAGCCATTTAAGGCTGGAATGGTCGGTTATAATCGTAAAGTCCATACCCTCAACATACGGCCTGAATTTCTTCACAGCCATCACCGCGGCCATACACTCCTTCTCGGTGACACTGTAGTTTCTCTGACTTTTATTAAATTTTTGAGAGAAAAACGCGATCGGTACCTCCTCTCCTTCCTCGTCCAACTGAACCAGTACAGCACCGATCCCGGCGTCAGAGGCATCACATTGGATGTAAAATCTTTTTGTGAACTCCGGGCGCGAAAGAACCGGCGCTGAGATCAACACTTTCTTCAGGTTCTCGAATGCCATCAGCGCTTCATCCGTCATGAAGAACTTCTCGCTTCTCTTCTTCAGCAGGTCAGTCAAAGGAGCAGTCAAAGTTGAAAAGTCCTTTATGAACTTCCGATACCAGCCTGCCATTCCAAGCAGCCTGCGGATCTGCCTAGGGGTTTTCGGGATCGGGAAATCCACGATCGCCTCTACTTTCGCCGGATCCGTTTTAAATTTCCCACCACCAACTATGAAGCCCAAGTATTTTAACTCTTTGAAGCAAAACCTTGATTTCTTCATGTTGATGGTGAGATTGGCTTTACGTAAGCATTCGGCTACTTCGCTTAGCAGGCTGATATGGGTATCAAAATTCGGTGCCATGATAAGCAAGTCATCGAGGTACACAAAAACGAGCTCCCTAAGTCGTGCAGGAATCACCTTGTCCATCAACTGGCTCAACCGTTGAACTGCATTGCACAACCCAAACGGCATCACAGTGAACTGGTACAAGGGTCTTCCCGGTACCGCAAAGGCAGTCTTTTCTCTACTCTGTTTCTCCAGCGGAATTTGCCAAAAGGCCTCTTTGAGATCGATGCTACTCATATAAATCGCGTCGGGAAATCGGCTGGTGAGTCCTTCGATGTGAGGAAGAGGGTTCGCATTTTTCTTCGTCAGTGCGTTCACCTTACGGGAATCCAAACAGAGTCGGTTTTTGCCGGGTTTCCGTAAGAGTACTACTGGCGAACACCACGGGCTTTCACTCTCCTCAATCACACCGAGTTTCAGCATCCGATCCAACTCATCGTACAACAGTGTTTGTATCGCTGGAGAGACCGGGTAGTGACGCTGTTTCACAGGGAGAGCATCTCCTATATCGATGACATGCTCCATCATGGTAGTCTTTCCAAGACCATCGCGCTCAAAACTTAAAAATTTATCTTTGACAGCATCCAGCCTGGCCTGTTGATCCGAGGTTAACTGGTGAGCATTTGGAGAATCTGATTGTTCGTCAACCGAGATACTACTTATAATTCCCGGAGCTAACTGGAACACTCTCCAAAAGTCAACTCCAAGATAGATCTCCTGGTCCAAGCTGGGAACGAGGAAGAAGGTCAACATCTCTTCTTTATCCTTATATGTAACGCTAATGGAAATTTTGCCCACAATTGATTGTCTTTTTCCGTCAGCGGTCCTAACTCCTGAACTGAAAGGTGTAATAGGACAACCAAGTTGTTCAATCAACTGTTTGCAGTTTTTCCCTAATATGCTTACACTAGCACCGCTGTCTAGTAAGCCTAAAAATTCTCTCGAACCTATTTTAATTTTTGCATAAGGCCGAGGATCGGATTCTAAATTTAAAATGGTCGAAGATATCTTCTTCGAAGTTTCTTTACGGGCCTTGAATCTCGCCCTTGCCTTTAAGATATTTTTGGAAGGTGTGCTTATTGCACTGTTAAAAATTCTTGCCCGAGCTTTCTCGTATTCCTGAAGACGGACATGTAACGGTTTAATTTCATACAACTTTCTTTCTCTCACTTCATTTTTTATAATATCTCCTTTTTCTTCTCGCTTTAAAATTTTTATTTTCATCTCACCCTCTTGTAAGAGAGGGGTTTCCATCACTCCATCAGCGGAGGTGGAATTTTTAAAATCTATTGGGGGTTCTGATTTGGATTGGCACGCGATTCCGCCGTACCCTTCGCGTCCCGAGACCGGTTTCCCTGATTGCATCGTGGGCAACGTGGAGTTATTACGCCTTCTAGACCACACTTGTAGCAAAACACGTTTCGCACATCAGACTCACAATCAAAGTAAGTATGGCCCTGCACTCTGCAGTTCCAACATTCTAATTTTGTAGGGTCCGCGTATTTGCGAGGCGAAATTTTTGGTCGAGCCGTACCGAACTGATAAGCAGCAAGCTGTTCATCAGTCGGTTGGTACTCCTCTTCCAATTCCAGTTCGTTAACCGGATATTTGCCTGGTGGTTTAGCAAAGGTTTTTGGCAATTCCTTCCTCGGAAACGCCACTTCCGCATCCTTGCACGCAGTCCTCAGCTGATCCGAGGTAAAGATGGCCTGTGGGTAAACTTATTTCCCTATCCTTTCATTGAGATTTCTTTTCAGAATTCGGACCATCTCTACATCCGGTATTGGTACCCTTAACTGGAATTTCATCCTGTTTATGGCCATGAAGAAATCTTCACTACTCTCCCAGGAATGCTGCTTGCGATCCATGATGTCTCGAATTATCTCGAAGTCCGAGCGAGTATTCCTATACTGACGCAGCAAGGCATCCTTCAAAGCTGGCCAGTCATGACGGTAATTTGTCCTCTGAAACTGCCAGTACCACTCGGTAGCATTTCCTGAGAGAAGTAGATGAAAATCCCTTAACACTTCAGCCCATGCACATCTATGTTTGTTCCGCTGGATCTCAACCCGAAGAACAAAATCCTCAGCGGTCATAGTCGTTGGTTGGCCATCGAACTTCAAGCCCCATCTATCCAATCTTATTGGACCCTGGGGTCTCGGATGCTGAATTGGACCATAGTACTCCGGTTGGTAGCCGTATGGGTTAGGAGTTCGCATAGGGTAAGAGTTGACATAAGGATCTGACGGGATTTCCTCATACCCAGCGGGAAGATTACCTCTATCTTGAGGTCTTCTCGTCGGGTCAAGTATTCGGCGACTCGGTTGATTAACCGGTACAAAAGCGCTTCCACCCGGTTCAACTGGAGGATACTGCTGCACTGGTGGCTGGGTCGCCAGCACGGGTCTAGGCATCTGATCGGCAGAAGAATGATTTGTTGGCCCTATGTTTAAATTCCTAAGGAATTCACCAAGTTGATTTTGGATCTCACTCTTTAAGGTATTGGTCATTTCCCTTTGCATTACTTGGCGGGTAGTAGACAAACCCTCTACCATTGCCAAGTTAATATAAGCTTTTATGTCTTCTGGTAATAATCTTTTTTCCTTTGGTTTTATTACAGAAGGAGGCGGTCTTTGAACTAGGCTCTCTAAAATGTCCCTGGAACTACCTGAGCCAACTGCCTGGACTGATACTGGTCTATTACTAGTATCAGGTACAAAACCTGTCGCTGGTCGCACAGTATCGTTCATCGGCCCGATACTTTCCCTACTATGCATATTCTCCTCTCTCATCCCACTAAGTTGACTAAACGGGGGAGGAGAAACTGAATCGACTGTGCTATAGGTTTCATCGCGACCTAGAGGAATACTAGCCCTAGCTGGTTGGTTGGATTCAGCTCGGATTTGCCTATCAGAAATAAGAGGAGAATACATTATCTGCTGTCTAGAGGTATGGTCTAACCCTTGACTTGCCGACCTGGTTAATCTTGGTTGATTTATTTCAGCATTCCTTATAAGGCGGTTTATGCGCTCTTCCTCTTCTTTACTGGAGTAAGCCATCTTTTATTTGTTCAACACTCAATAAAGAAAATAGAAATACGAAAACAACAAAACAAAAGTTGTGAGTTTGCAACAAAAATAAGTACTTTATCTAAGAAACTGAATTTCTTCACTAATACTAAAAATTCTCTATTTAGAAAAACACCTATTGGTATTTGCAACCTACATGTATACAACTAATCTTACGAAAACGAAAATGTCAAAAAAAAAAATAAATAAATAATGTAACGATGAAAAAAAATGTAAATTTATAGAAACTAGAATAAGAAAAAAAAATGAAAAAGATAAATTGGAAAAACTAAATTAAGAAAAATAGATTAATCAAACAGAAAAAAAATGTAAACCTATCGAAAACTGTATACAAAAAATAAATAAATTAGAAAAAAACTGTAAACTTGAACTAAACAAACCCTAATATTGTAACAAAAAGATATATAAATAACAAAAAAAGTTTAATAAATAACCACAAAAAAATAATAAATAACTAAAGAAATTTTTAATAAATAACGAAAACTAGGAAATAAATAATGTAAACGAAAAAATTTAAGAAAAATATTGTAACTAAATAACTAATTTATCAAAACTGTACCTAAACTTACAAAAAAACTATAACTATATAACTGTAAATAAATAAGAAACTCAAAAAATAACTTGATCATTAAATTACTCACGAAAAATACTAAGAATCGATAAGAAAAAATAATAATAAGAATTGAAAAATGAAAAACGATAGATAACCTCTTAACAAATGTAATTCTAAAAAAAACTGTTTTAGAAAACTTTGTAAAGTTATCCTTATATTTGTATATCTTACCAAAAAAATTAAATTAGTCTTCTATTATGAAAACGAATTAACTTTATGAAATAAGAAAAATTATCAAAAGCAACTTAGAAAACAAAAAAAAAAATATCAAGAAAAATATAAAATTTCAATAATTTTGTAATAACTAACAAAAAAAATTAACGAAAAATCAAACCAAAAAATTCTGTAACAAATAACACACAAAAAAATTAACGAAAAATCCAATCAAAAAAAATCAGAATAACTTTGAAAAACGTACAAAAAAATAAATCAAAGAAAAATATGTAATAAACGTAAGAATATTAAACAAAAAGATTTAAGCGATTTCAACCCTTACTATTATAATTTCAGTTTTCCAAAAACTTGCGGGGTGCTTCAGGTAGCTTATGAGCGACATGGTACGACCTTACTGACGACATCGCTGCAAAGAAAGACTTCAGACGGACAGATTAAACTTCCATGTGACCATAATAGGATAGGAAAACTACTAAGAACACAAACAATTTACATGACAAAGTTTTCTCCTACCGTTCCCGCGATCCTAGACAGTCTCAAGGGACCTTGCTAGAAGACATGAAACGGTAGGATAAAACTTACAAAAATCTTGGAACGATGATGTCGGACTTCACGTCTTGGACATTCAATCGTCCAAGTAGAAAACAAGACTAGGAATAGAAAATTGAAAAATTAGAAAGAAAGAAAAGAAAAAAGTTAGGATGGGAATAGGTAAAAGACAAAACAAAAAATGCACAGACTGACCTTACTCAAGCTTTCGCAAAGGAACGTCGCGATACACCTAGGTTCGCCTGTGGCCTTCCTGGTGCAGACATACGCCCTTCGCAAAAACTCCAGTAATTTCAGAAAAAAACATTACATTCATTAACCGCGGTCACTGTGAATTTTCAAACACTCGTCGCGATACGACTAGGTACGCCTGTGGCCTTCCTGACGCAGACATACGAGGTTTAAAAATCCACAGCAAGGTTGGTTAAGACAATACAACATAAAAAAAAACTGAAACTAGTACAACATTAACTTATTCGCCAAAAACAATGTTCCAACTGGGTTGGAACACCCTTTAATAACGTTGGGCGCCATTTTGTTGCGAGGCAAGAGGAGGTGTGGAGGTGGGTGAAGTGGAAGGGTAGGATAAGGATGAGGTAGGAAAAAGAGGTAGGAAGATTTGGAATAGGTTAGGTGGGATTGTTGAGATCCGGGGGACGCGGCCTGCTTGCGGTGCACGGCGTCAGCTCGTCGGACGGGGGGGGGGGGGGATCTTGCCCCCGAAACTCAACCTCGCCTGCAGACAAAAACATATATCAGGACCCTATACAACAAAAAATTTACGGGACCGAACACGAAATTAACACCAACCGTTTCTTTTCGCACCTCACAATAAAAAAGATACAAAAAAGATTATGGAATTAAACAAAAAAATTAACTTCCACGCCGATAAATTAATTTGGTAAATTTCAAAAAAAACTTAAATATAGGACAATCACAAACACAAAAAGATCCACCGGTTAGGTACGAAGAAATATATGATATGGAGATGTACGCATATGTTGTGGGCCAAATTTACTTTCTTTATAGTTCCATAATTTATAAATTGATTGTTTTGTTTTCTTCTCAATTTGGTTCCCGTATAAATTTCCTTTTCTTTCAAGTTTTCTTTTTTCTTTAAATTTCCTTTAATTTCAGATTTTTCTTCATTGTTTTTTTTTTCAGTTTTTAAATTTTATTTAATTTCAACTTTGTATTCTAAAATTTTTTTTGAATTTTATTTAATTTCAAATTTTTCCTGTTTTTGAATTTTATTAAATTTCAAAAATTTTGTTTTTTTTTTTTTTTGGGCGGCGGCCCCGCTCTCCATGATTTAATTCGGGCCGCCGGGAATCAAACTATTACAAAAAAAAAATAATCCTAAGTAAATTCCTATTCTTCGCTAAATTAACAGACTCACCACCTTTACTTGTTGTTTGCTGAGTTCCTTTATCCAAAATTGTTGGCACCAATTAACATTTCACTTATTTCACTTTCTTAAATATCTTTTCTTTCCTATAAAGAATACATTTTTATACATATTTGCGTTTAAAACAAATTAATTAAAAAAAAAACTAACTATTTTAGAATCTGGTGGTCCAACTGTTTCTTTTTTAATATTTGAATTTAATTTTACCACTATCACTCACTTTTTATTCCACTGTGTGGTAGATGGCCAAATGAGGGAGGGCAGAAATTATCATCCCACAAACACCGGCAAAAAAAAATATTCGGATGATGTATTCTATCTCTAACAGGAACACATCATCCGATCCACCTATCCATACATATACCCTCAACCAACATCATCACACTCAAATAGTGGGAAACCACTTAGGTATTAGAACACTTCCAACAGAATAGGGGTATCAGTGTCCCAAGAACTAAGGGTGTGTTCCACGGTCGAAATCGGAGAGACCTGTAACACAGAACCACATGAAACCAGAACATTTAAAAAAAAAATCCATACACATAATAACAACGTAACCACAAAACGTATAAATACGAACCACCTAACCACTGCAATGACATGCATTAACCGTCAGTACTGAAAACTAAACACGGACATAAAACAAAGTTTCCTTCACATGCAACTTAACAATTCAACCAACTTAAACGACAATACACCAAACCCAGATCTCTTCCGGAACGCACCCATTGCTTTCCCATGGAATTTCTCTCCACTGAGTTATGGAGAGTTTCCATGGAGACCAACAATGAGGCAAGTGACAGCTACATCACAAAATAAACAACATCCAACAAGTCAACAACTTTTGGGTAAGTATGAAATTTATTTGTTTTTTTATTTAACTATTCTTTTTTATTTTATTATCTTAGGATTGAGGATGCGGTTAACGGAAGGCATCCACAACAGTAGCTATTTCCGTAAGACATTATCGACAGTTAAGGGCTGTTAGTGAGTTAGTGAAAACAGAGTCTAGGGACTTTATCTAGCGCCATCCACCATACCGCTATTCCATAAGTAAGGATCGGCCTTATGAACGAGATATATAGCCAGTGTGTAATGCGGGGCTCTAGGCCAGATTTATTACTAATGGCCTTTTTACAGGAGAACAGAGCTACTGTGGCCTTGTTGATTCTCTCTTGAATATTAGGTTTCCAACTTAATTTCTTATCCAAAATGAGACCCAAGTATTTTGCTTGTTCAGAGAATTTAAGTGGTACACCGTTTATGAGGGGTGGGTCAATGAGAGTGACTTTGTATTTCCTTGTGAAGAGGGCAAGGTCGGTTTTTGTGGGTTAATGCTTAGTCCAAACTAATTTGTCCATCTGGTGAGCTTATTTAAAGCGTTTTGTAAGAGTTCTTTTAGTAGATTGGGATGTTTACCCGTTACTGCAACATCGTCCGCATAAGCATACACTCTGTATCCCTCTCTTTCTAGAGTAATTAGTAATTAATTTATTACTAAGTTCCAGAGGAGAGGGGATAGGACACCGGTTAACGTGGCTGCATTTTCCAGCTTTTTGAATAAAACCGAATTTAACTTATCTCCCCAAGAGATGGGGATGCGTGCCAATTTAAGGCATCCCTTGAAGATTTTTTCTAGGATGGGTATTAGAAAACTTGCATTTTCTTGCAGTTCAGCTGGAATTATACCATTAGGACCTGCAGATGTATATGACTTAAAGCTGTTAATAGTCCATTTGAGTTTGTCCCTAGTGACTAGACCTTGTGGGGGATATAATGTATTTTCACAACTATTTTTTACAATGTTATTAATAATATTAGAGCTACTAGGAAAGTGAACGTCTAGTAGCAAGCTGAAAGATTCTTAGCTTGAATTGGTTCAGGGGCCAGAGGCGTTTTTCAAGCAGCTTGGTATGATTGGATTTTTGGAGAGGATTTTGCGCAAACTGGATGCTTCAGAGCAATCTTCCACGTTGCTAAAGAAGTTTCTCCAGGACGATCGTTTGGTTTTCGTCAGTTCTTTTTTATATATATTCAGTGATTCTTTATATGAATCCCAGTCAGACATGTCTCTAGAAGCTTTCGCTCTGTTAGAGTTTTTTGCATTCTTTTTGAAGTGAATCTAGGCCTGAGTTAAACCAGTGTGGTTTCTTTTTACCTCTTACTTGTATAAAAGGACATGTAGTGTCAAGGGCTATGATTAGGGCTTATGTTAGATCATTGACTTTTTCGTCAAGATCTTTAGTGTTGGAGGGGGTATTAAGAGTTCAGGTCTTACTAAACTATTTAACGATCTCTTGTATATTGGCCAACTCGTTCTTTTTGGATTTCGAAAGATCGGTTGGCAAGTTGGTTCATATATTAAGTTAAATTGGATGTATCTATGATCAGAAAAGGGTGATCTTTAGATACCTTCCAGTTCAAAATATTATTATTAATGAAGTCGGAGACAAGAGTTATATCTAAAACTTCTTGTCGATTTTTAGTAATAAAGGTTGGCTCTTTACCAACGTTACTTATGAGTAGGTTTGTGTTTGGAATATAGTCGTAAAGAGACTCAACGATGTCGTTTATATTCGAGCTCCCCCACACTGTATGGTGGGCGTAAGCATCACTTCCGATGATGAGGCCGATATTGAGCCTTTGCGCCTCAGTTATTAATCTCTCCAGGGTGTCACCCGGGAGAGGGCCAAGGTGGTCGTGACCGAGATACTCTGACGTCAACCAGAATGTTCCTCTGGCTGTTTCCAGACTTGCGGCGGTGATATCTCGGTCGTTGAAATTAGGAAGTAAATATACATTTAGGCTACGTTTTACTAATATGCAAGATCTGGGTTAATCCCCACCTGATGCATAAAGCACGTAGTATTTGGGAGTCCTAAGTCCAGGGTTCTTGAATCAGGGCAATATCTTTATCGCTGCTGGATAAGCGAAGAACAACGGAGGCCGAAGCCTTTATGGAGTGTTGGAGGTTAGGGATACCAGGGATGCATCGTCTTCCAATGAAAGAAAAGTGACCGATGCACCAGGTTCTTTGCAGCCGGTTCTGCTTGATTGGGTTGGGTTTGTAGACCCTCAGCGATATTTCATCAAACCCGAACCTGATCAAACCTTTCGATTACGCCAGAGGAGTTTCGCACCTTTCCAGTTGTGAGTAGGAAGGGTTGGAATAAGGAGCCTGATTACTTTTATGTCGTGGTCCACTTCCTTGAATATGGGCGGAACCGTGATGCGAGCCCTTGGTCTGCAAGGAATGTCTTTCTTTGCGAAAACATCCAGCTTAGCACCAGGCCAGACCTCCCCAAGTCGGCCAACCGCCAGCGTCAGTAGATCGCACGCCCTCCGATCATCACAAACCATCAACTTTATATGTCCCTGATGCCAACCGCCTTCTTTTGTGATGGCCGGTGGTCCCGGATTGTCAGACATGATCTCTACAAAACTAAAGGCCAGCTGTCCCTTGGCCAATATCCAGTTCTCGGCAGTGAACGTGCCCATTACGTCGCTTCTGTCGATAATCGCGACTACCATTTTGTCCTTCAGAACGGAACTGGAGGTCATTTTTGCCTTACGATGGTCAAGAGAAGTGGTATTTAGCACTTTGGGGCGTTTGGTTAGTGAAACACTACCTTCTTCGACGTTAAGTGTTGGCTAGTCTTTACGTTAGTTTTAGCCTAGAAGCTCTTGGCCCATTTGGCGTCGTGCTGAGATTTTAATCTAGTACCTTGTTGTTCACCAAACGTCTGGAGAATCCTTTTAGCAATACGCATGTCCTTGTAGTAGGCGTTGGAGGGTCTGTATTAGTTCTCTTGGCTTTGGTGTTAGAATGACCTGGCACCGCATCGCTAATACCTCCGACTCGCGTTGTTGATGAGTTGAGAGGTTTACTCTTTGTGGTAGTAGAGCAGCCTTCTTCACAACTGCCTCGCTTAAAGAAGAAGGTAATTTTACCAGATGGCGACAACAGGACTGTGAGTGTCCATAGCCATGTCAGCACCAGTGTAGGAGCAGCAAAAAACTTTGCCGTTGTACCGCTGGCTGGTTCGGTCTTTGGTCGGTAGACGTTAGACCGATATTTCATCTAGGTGTATTCATGAAATTAAGGATAGACAGGTGATAATCGGTATTGTCGTAGTAACACTTCTTCAATAGTTGTTTAGTGGTTTGTACAGCTCTTTCTGTCAAGTCATTTCCTCTTGGATGATGAAGTGAACCGGTACGGTGGTCGAATTGCCATAGCTTTGCAAAATTTTTGAATCCAACAGATGGAAATTGTAGACCATTATCGGATTCCAACACTTTCGGGATTCCATGGTAAGCAAAAATGTTTTTCAAAAAATTAACGACATTGCTTGTTGTTGTTTCCTTTAGTTTTTCAAATGTGATGAATCTTGAATCTTCTTCTAGAAAGAAATGGAAAAAGTCGGTAGCAACAATTTCAAATGGAAATTTAGATACCACTTTGGATTCTATGGGGTGGTTATTGTTGCTACGCTGATGAACTTGACAAGATGCACATTTTTGGATTAAATTCTGTAGATCCTTGTTCAGTTTCGGCCAGAATACGTAGTCTCTTGCATGATGTATACATTTTTCGTAGGTGAGATGACCCCCATGAATGTACTTCAACATCTCATAACGCATTGCTTCAGGTATGAGGATTTATGTGACTTGTGGATTATACCATCACAAACTAAAAGTTCTTCGCGGAAGAATCAATATGGTTTAATTGATTCAGGAAGTTGTTGAATATCATTTGGCCAGCCTTTTGAAATGTATTTGAATAGTTGTTGACATGGTTCATCGGCAGCTGCTAACTTTGTCAAGCAACTGTGTTATGCATCCGTTATGGCCAATATTGATTGAACTAGTAATTAATTGTTTTCTCTGTCATTAACTGGAGGTGAATTTTCAACATCGCGACTCCGTGAATCTGACAGGAACATTCTGGATCCTTTTATCACCTTTTGGTTGTAAGTCAATAAGCTCAAGCGAATTCTTTGGAGTCTAGCTGGACATGCATGAATTGGTTTTTGGAATATTGATTCCAAAGGCTTGTCGTCTGATTCGACAACTGGTTGCTTATAAATAAATAAATTGGGTGGCGCAACAGTCCGTTGTGAACCAGGGCCTAGTGACTTACAACTCGCAACCATTCCTGTGTAGGAGTAATGTTGTCAGGAATGGAAGGGACCTACAATTTTAGGCCGAATCCGAACGGCTAGTTTTGAGAAAGCACTTTTTCATGACAAGAATTACTCTTGAAGGATTTGTCAATTCCTCGCAAGAGGCAGTACCCGCGAAAATTAATTTTTTTTTTAAATTAAGGTGGCACAGGCAGGGATTGAACCCAAGACCCCTTGCATGACAGTCCAACGCACTAAACGTCATGCCACGGCTATGACCAACTGGTTGCTTACCCCACACGTATTCATGGAATTTTTCGCATAAGAATTTTATAACAAGGGCCTCCTTTTTTGTTGGATTTCATCCCATACCCATTGAGTTGATTTCTCAAGGAGTTTTCGAAGTGGTGTCATCATCTGCGAATAGTTTGGTTTGGTTCTTTTCGGTTAGTTATCTATCTTGGAATACTTCTGAGGTTGAGGAGATGCCAAATAGAAGACGTTTGCAGCAATATCGTTCCCACGGTGTTGCGAACTTAAGTATACGTTTGGTACGATCTGAGTCTCGAACTTGCCAAAAGCCTCTCCTGCAGTCCAATAGAGTGAAGAACCTCGATCCGTTGATTCTCGTTGGGTCAATATAGATTCTGATTTTGTTGTTCTTTTTGACAACTACCAGGGGCGAAACAGCTGGTGTTGGTTCTTTAATTGGCTCGAGGACCTCCAAATTAACCATTTCGTCTAGAGCTTTCTTTACATCATATCTTATCTTGTACAGAATTCTTCTTGGAGTACAAATTTCAAAAGACGGATTTGGTATAAGGTCAATGTCATACTCGACGTTTTTTATACAGCAGTCCATTTTGTGTGTACTAAATATGTCTTCTTCCTTGATGGAATGAATTCTACGAACAAGATCCAGCTTTTCGCATGCATTTGTGCCCAAGATTAGCATGATGTCTTCTTCAACCACCTTAAATACTATTTTGCACTTTTGTTTAGCAATAGTTCTCTTGAGTATGACTTCACCTAGCACTTTAATCTGGTGGTTGGCGAATGAACGGAGTGACTTTATTTTGCATTGTAGCAAGGTGTTTTCGTTTTCCTGAGTGCGCAGTTTGTTGTTGTGCAATTTATGTGGCTTTGCATTTTACAATCGCCTGTTCCAATGTAATATCTTAGTAAACAAGGAGGGTTCGTAGTTCGTCATTGTTAATCCCTAAAATTAGCTGGTCACACAACATCCCATTAATTAAAATTTCAAATGCAAAATTTTGTGCCTGAAGTCTTAATCTGGATATTAGTTCATCAATATCTTCATTATCACTTTGGTAGATCTTTATATCGTTCAAACGCAACATTTACTCTTGGTATAAAGTAATTTTCAAAATTATTTTTTACCTGTGTCATAGTGAGCTCTTCTCCAGCAGGAATGCCGGGTTGTGGCAGTGTGTTATACAGTTGAATTGGGCCGATTGTGGACATAAACGTCGCAATCTGTATATTTTGTGGTTTAGTAACCATCATTGCCGCCGTCTCGAAATATATTTACTGTTGTTTCCACAATTTCCATGCTCTAGTCATATCTTAATCGTGATCTATTATGAGAGCTTTTGGTGGACGGATAATATTATTTAGATTTTGTCTTCAACTGCAGCTGGTGCATTCACCATTTTGTGCACAAAAAGATCTCACAGGATCTTTTGTTTGTTTGTTTCTACACAAAATTGCAAAATCTGTAGATTTTTCTCGTCTACTCGAAATTTATTGCAAATTCTGTGGATTTAAGTTCTATTAGGTTTCAGTAATGTAAAAAATAAAGAATTGTCTTTTGTGTATTAATAATGAACTTTATTGAATCAGATATTTATTGGGAATAATGGCAGACATAGTTTTGGGAATGTCGGAATGAAGAAATGGATGTAAGAGAGGAAGATAGTTTTTAAAAGGAATGAGATCTATGTTTGAATTAGGGTGCAAACGGAATGATCACGATGTATCTGTAGATTTCGTCTCACAAACTACATTTTTACAAATCAAAATCTAATACGAACAAATAAAAATAAACTTTTGATGATGGCCGTCAAATTGTGAAACCAGCAACTAACTTTATTACCAACATTTAAATTCAAAATGGGTTTTGACGTTGAGTAGGCGATATTTCGAGCGAGTTTTCAATTTAAATAACACTTAACGGACTGGGGAATGAAACTGAACACAAAATGTCTTATTTTTTTAGCTGTACAGTTAAATTTATTTTAGAGCAACATTTATTTTGTATTTGTTTTTAATTCGTTAAATACTAACTTACTCTAAAAGACAGACAGCGCACCCCTTCTTATGTTCTTTTTAGAGATTGAGTGAGTCATTAAACTTACTTTGAGTTGGCCGATCGCTCGCGATAGAAATTCCTGTTAAATAAATATTCAATATAAAGCACTCCATACACAGTTCAACTTGTCTTTCAATTTAATGTCAATTTCATCAAATCAACTCGTGTGTGGGCTTGAATTTGATTTTTTTTTAAGGTTGACGATTGAGTTGGAAGAAAATCAAAAGATTTTGAATTTGTTCAAGTTGATTTGAATGTTTTCAACTTAGGTGAGGTGTGTGTAGGCAAGTCATTTGATTTACTGTCAAACCAAACGCATTCCATGTCTTTTTTAGCAAGAAATTAAATGATATAAAAAACAGAGACGTGAATAATCTCAATAGAATTATCTCTGTGGTCATGTCTGATGTCTCGTCTCTCTGGTTTCGGTGTGGTTTTGTATTTGTTCTTAAAAAAATAAACAAAAATGACTCAAACCGCTAATAAAAAATGTTGGAAGGAATTGTTTGAACTTCTCCAGCAACATCCCACGCTTTGGAAGATAAAAAGCAATGAATACAAAAAAAGCCAAGCTTGGGATGTGTTGCTGGAGAAGTTCAATGAAATTGAACCAGATGGAACTCTCCAACAAAATCTTTTGATTTTCTTCCAACTCAATCGTCAACCTTCAAAAAAATCAAATTCAAGCCCACACACGAGTTGATTTCATGAAATTGACATTAAATTGAAAGACAAGATGAACTGTGTATGAAGTGCTTCAATTTGAGATCCTCAAAATCATTTCCTTTGGCGAGGTACCTTAATGTAATTAGAAGGCGTGTTTCTGGACTTATTGAATCTCGCATAAAAGTGTCTTCTTTTTTGATTAATGGAGTTACTTTATTTAGCAGTTCCTGAAAGGCTTCTGCATTCATTCTGGTAAAATTCAAGAAATCATTTGGTTCATTTGTTTTAATTTCCATTATTAATTTTTCATTCGATTTTTTTTTATCTCTAAGCCATTCTTTCATCCAAATTCTTTTTCTTTTTATTTTTACTTCTTCATCGTCATATAGGCACTCTGCAATAATTATCAATGCCAATATTTTTCTTTTTTCAGACATCTTGATTCTATTAAATGAAATTTTTTAACGAGAAAAAAATGATGTTTTGACAGTTGAAGCAGAAGTCTTTCAACAACGTTTATGTAGTGTGTGGCGAAGCATCAATTTAGTTGACAACTAAATTGAAAATAAAATTGAATCGTGTGTGCTTATATAAATATAAGCGAAAAGTGTTTTATTGAATTGTGGAAATCCTACATTTGAAGGCTCGTCCGGGAATGAACGGAAAAGAAATCCTTTGTGCATACAATTGAAGAAAAAAAAAACAGTGAACAAAAAGAAATAAAAAAAAAGTGTTGTGCGCATTGTAAAATAAAACAAACAGGCATCATCACAGAAAAATCGTCGTGTGCGCATTGCATAAATAAAACGAACGGGCATCATCCCTAAACCAGTTTTTTTTAGAAAAAAAAAGAAGAAGCGACACTAATTTTTCGGCAGTTGTGCATTGTGTTCCACATCAACAAATTAACAAAAATTGTTTGTATTACTGGGTGAAAAAAAAACAATAAAAAAGGTGGCTTCAAACTTAAGCGGTGCCAGTGTGTATCGTCAACTGCGTCTGGTGCGAAGAGAAACACAAAAACAATTGTGCGAATACACACGAAGACCACATGGTTCCTTGCTCCAACGAGAACCACACAAGCAGAGTGTGTTGATTTTGAGTATATAAAGAGAAGAGCCGCGTCATGGCAAAAGGAAAAGAGCGGTGTCAAGGCGAAGAAGAAGAAGCGATAAAGAAGAAGAGCTGAGTGCAGTCAAATTGAAAAGGGGTAAGCGACGACCGTGCCGTGCCATTTATTTATATTTTGTTTCGTAACTTTGTTCTTTTAAAAAACTTTTTATTGTGAGGGGTAAAATTCATTAGTAAATGTAAATATGGAGAGAGGTGCAATCTTGGGTATGACAGTGGAACTGTTGAGAGAAAAGTTTGGACAATTAAATTTACCGACGACAGGACTTAAAACAATTTTACAGGACAAACTGCTAGAACATTATGAGCTATCACGAACAGACGCAGCTAATGAAGACAACGCTAGTGAACATTTTGTTTATGCAGAGGCAGGCGTTAGACATTTGGTGTTAGGATCATTTACTCTTCCGGATATAGAGGGATCACTCGTAGTCTTCGATGGTTCAGGTTACCCTGACATCAATCACTGGATCCTGGACTTCGAAGAGAATGCAATCATTGTCAGGTGGGACAAGGTGCAAAAATGTATTTATGCCAAGCAATTGATCAAGGGTGTAGCTAGTCAGTTTGTAAGGAGTCTGTCTGGGGTAAACAATTGGATATCGTTGAAAAATGCCCTACGAAACGAGTTCTCAAAGAAGATTTCATCCGCCGAGGTACATAAAATGTTAAAAGCGCGTTGTCATTGGAAATGATGTTTTGCATAAAGTAAACTTAGTAATTCAAGAGGAGGTTGTCACGTTTAAGGAAAAGCAGAGTTCTTAGGAACTGAGGGGTAAAGAAACCCTAGCAGGCATTAGTAATATAGATGTCAATAAAGCCATACTTGAGATAAGTAAAACAAACGTAGATGTCAACCAAGGCAGATTTTAGCAAGAAAAAGCGAACATAGGTTCCGATGAAGATATATTTGAGCTGAGCAATGTGCTCCATGCTATTTATATATCTTCATGTAAGGGCGTATTTCAGGGTGATCTGATGATGGATCTAAACCACTTGAAAGTGGATGAACAGGGGGTTATAAGAAGAATGGTTGATAAGTACTCACCCAAGAGGAAAAAAACCGCTCTTGTAGAATAAAGTTAGTGCTCAGAGATGAAGACGGTTCGAAAAGGCTATGCTGTGACTATAGAAAGTTAAATGAGAAAATTGTAAGGGACAATTTTCCGATGGTATTGATCGATGAAGTGTTTGAACGATTGCAAGGTGCAAAATTTTTTACAACATTGGACTTAAGAAATGGTTTTTTTAACGTCCCTATGAACCCAGATATGATGGTTAGTGCGTGGCATGATGGTTAGTGCGTTGGACTGTCATGCAAGGGGTCTTGGGTTCAATCCCTGCCTGTGCCACCTTAATTTAAAAAAAAAATTAATTTTCGCGGGTACTGCCTCTTGCGAGGAATTGACAAATCCTTCAAGAGTAATTCTTGTCATGAAAAAGTGCTTTCTCAAAACTAGCCGTTCGGATTCGGCCTAAAATTGTAGGTCCCTTCCATTCCTGACAACATTACTCCTACACAGGAATGGTTGAGAGTTGTAAGCCACTAGGCCCTGGTTCACAACGAACTGTTGCGCCACCCCATTTGATTTGATGAACCCAGAGTCACTAAAGTATACTGCGTTCGTAACGCATGACTCACAATACGAATTCTTGTTTGTTCTATTTGGAATATCAAACTCTCCAGCTTTCTTTTGTAGCTTCATATTTGCCATGTTTCGGACATTAATACAAGCTGGTGTGGTAATCATGGATGATATGATTATTCCATCCAAGGATTAGGCAGAAGGGATAGAAAAACTAAGACAAGTTCTTGATGTAACTGAAATGTACGGTCTTCAAATGAAATGAAAAAAATGCCAGTTTTTAAAAAGAAGAGTAAACTTTCTTGGTTATATAATAGAAGATGGCACCATCCAACCATCTATTGAAAAGACACGAGCGGTAGACACATTTCCAGTTCCAGTTGATAAGAAAGCGCTTAAAAGTTTTTGGGGTCTAACTTCCTACTTCCGTAGATTTGTGAAGAACTTTGCACTTGTAGCCAAACCCTTGTCTGATCTACTGAAGAAGGATACAAAGTACAAATTGGAAGCAGAACAGTTAATAGCCTTCCAACAACTAAAGACAGCGCTCACTAAAGCACCTGTTCTAAGGTTATTTGATCCTAAGGCGGTGACAGAAATTCACACGGATGCCTGCAAGTTTGATTATGGGGCAGTGCTACTGCAAAATGACGAAGAAGACCAAGGGTTCCATTTATACGAACAAGAAGTGCTGGGCATAATCGAGACTCTTTAGAAATGGAGAGTCTACGTGATAGGATTGCGGTTTAAAATAATAACCGATTGCAGCGCGTTTACACAGACTATTAAGAAACGGGATGTACCATTAAGAGTTTCAAGGTGGGCGATGTTTCTCCAAGAGTTCGATTATGAGGTGGAGCATCGTTCCGGAACCCAGATGAGACACGTAGATGCGCTTAGTAGGGTTTACTGCCTGATGTTGCAAAAGTCGCTAAACCTTCGCATCAAGGAAGCCCAACTGGAGGACCAGTGGACAAAAGCAGTTCGGAAAATCTTAAAGGCAGAAGTTTATGAGGACTATTTTATGAAAGCGGACGTTTTATTCAAGGATCATGTAAAAGAGCTAATAGTAGTGCCCACACAGATGGAGCAGGAAATCATTTCGATGGCACATCAACAGGGACATTTTGGTGTCAGCAAGACAAAAGACCATATAGAAAAGACGTTCTATATTCTACAATTGTCCAGAAAAGTAGCTGGTGTTGTCAGAAGTTGCGTAAAGTGCATTATCACTGAAGCAAAACACGGCCGAAAGGAAGGACTTTTACCAATTGATAAAAGAGACACGCCTTTGGAAACGTTCCATGTCGACCATATGGGTCCATTGGAAAGTACCAGAAAGCAATACAATTATTTGCTAGTCGTCGTTGATGCTTTTTTAAAATTCGTGTGGCTCCATCCCACGAAGAGCACCGGAACTGAAGAAGTGATTGAAAAGCCGAAAAAACAGGCTTCGATATTTGGTAATCCAAGACGAATTGTCTCGGATAGAGGAGCTGCATTCACTTCTAATGCTTTTAAGGACTACTGCAGTGATGAGGTCATTCAGAACTGACTGATTGCTACTGGGGTCCCAAGTGGAAATGGACAAGTGTAAAGAGTCTATAAAACAGTAACATCGATGTTGACGAAGTCGTGTTTGGATGATCCGCAGAAATGGTATAAACACGTCGACAAAGTCGAGCAGATTTTGAATAGCACTCCACCAAGGAGCACTTAAGTAAGGCCATTTAGGATACTTACTGGATTAGAGATGCGGGTTCCGGATTACCCTGATCTGAAAGCGGTGTTGGACGGAGAAATTGTGGAGGAGTTGGAAGTGGAGTGCACAGCGGTGCGGGAGGAGGCTCGTAGGAACATTGAGGTAATCCAGCAAGAGAACCGAAGGTCCTTCGACAGAACGCGAGTCATCGCACAGACGTACAAAGTGGGAGAGTTGGTCGCCATTAAGCCTACCCAGTTCACCAACAGTATGAAGCTGTGATCTAAGTTTCTTGTTCCATATCAAATAACAAAAGTATTAAATCATGGCAAATATGAGGTTAAGAAGGTAGGGAACTATGGAGGACCTAGCCATTCAAGTACAGTCACAGAGTTCCTTAAAAAATGGGATCCGTCATTCGAGGCGAATGATCTGTTAGGATCACCGAATGTGGGATTTGAATAAACATAAGGACGAAAACGTACGACCAACAAAAGACTCGTAAACATACTCTCATAGACAGACCGTATGAACGACCACACAAAAGAGATTGCGCACCCCTTCTTATGTTCTTTTTAGAGATTGAGTGTCTCATTAAACTTACTTTGAGTTGGCCGGTCGCTCGCGATATATATTCCTGTTAAATAAATATTCAATATATATATATAAATATAAGCGAAAAGTGTTTTATTGAATTGTGCAAATCCTACATACATAAAATCTAAAACTTAAACTTAGACTGTTTAAAAATATTAATTTGCAATTTATACTTTTTATATTATCATTTGGTGAATAAATACAAGAATGAAATATATTATAGATTTCAATTAATTGATTTAGGGGGCTATGTACACCGCACTGTATTATTAAGGTGGTAGTTTACATTTAACTATATGCATCACAGTTTGTAGTAAATTGATAAGTTTTCTCAAATTAATGATAATGTTTAATAGACAGTCGCTTAATTGTTGGTTTTCTGTGTTGTGACATGCCAAAGGACTGACGTTTCAAGAACTAATTGTGTTTTTTTAATAACTTGTATTCAAAATGAAGAGCTGAAATTGAGTGACTAAATAAAGGTCTTTCCATTATCTTAAAATAAATTGTAATCTCAATTGAATATAATAAGACTTTGTATATATTGGTTGATGACATCGAGTTATCCCAACTTTTGTATAATCACTCATAATAATTTTTTCATCTTAATATGTATCTATATAAATAACGTGTCATGATGTTAGTCCGCGATGGACTCCCAAACTACTTACCCCATTTTAATCAAATTTGTACACTATGTGCAGTTTGACCTAACTTGAAAGATAGGATAGCTAACATCTCAGAGTTTCTGATCGCCATATTATTTTATTTATTTATTTTATTTGTCTATTATTCGACATTCACAGTTATCTGTTAGCTCCACATGATTCTAACATATGGAGACATCTGTTGACTGGATAGAGTAAGTATTCAATAAATGGCGCTTCTAAACGTTTGATATAAGCTTCAATTTGATAGCATATTCACAACATGTTGCTGTGTATATATGTATATGTTAAATTTATTTTGTACTAAACGAAATTCAGTGAAAGGTTCATAAATATTCAATTGGAACATGCAAAGATTTGAACGGCAATGATACACTTGTCGGTGTTGTTCTCTTAATTTTGTAAGGTGGTTTGTACCAGACCTTACCATTTATACCTCGCTGTTATTTTGCGGATGAGATCAATACACGTTTGTTTATCAAAAAAATCACCGGAAATATTTTACAAGCAACCATTTTAACTGGATAGTTTAAAGTTAAAGTGGTCATGTACAATACCCTTTTGTATGTCTATAAATAAGTCTCAAAGCCACAACCTGTACATTTTTGGTTTAGATTTCAAAAATCCATGTTTTTCTGATAAGCAACTAGGAAAACCATCCTTAATTAAATTGAAATTAAAAAAAAATTATTCAAAATAATACATATTATAGTTAGAAGATTTTAAACTATCCAACCTTCCTTCCTTATTTATAAGTTTGTTACAAACTTGAATAAAAATAATAATACACTTTGAATTAAATTCTTTTTTTAAACGTTTCCGTACACATTCGTAAATAATAATTTCATTGTAATTAGGGGCTACGGTAGTAGAGAATCAGTCGAGAAAGTCATATGTTTCCTACAAATGGCATCTATGTAAAATTGTATGGTGGTGCCCTTCTCTGATTTTCTCCTACCGTTCCCCTTTAATATGTAATATCACAAGAAACGTTAGCCACAGCAACGCGTGAGTTATGTACACATATATAATAGGCAAATATTTCCAAGTAAGTACATAGGTCTTTATTGATCGGAAGCTGGAGTTCAAGTGATCGTACAAAATAATTCTTATAAACTAGATTTAAATTTAAGAGAACATAGATTTCAAAGAGTAACATTTATACGAGTATACACTAGTAATATTTAATGCTTATCAAATTACGTATAACGACGCATGATAAGAGTATGTCGTGCCGGTGATGATCGTGATGAGAATGATGATGTTGATGATAAGAGTTTGGCTTGTAATAATAAATGAACAGCTCTCAGTTCTCAGTTATGTTGTTAATGTGAGTGCTACAGTGGGGCACGTAACTCTTCCCCCCAAATTTTGAACTTTAACAGAGTAAGTTCAACTTGTGTTTCCAATTTTCATCTTTGTATACGTCATTAAATGAAAATTTTTTAACATCCTGAGTGGCTTTTTCGGAATAAGCCCTTTTATGTGTTGGTTATTTGGTGAGGAAAAGGTAGGAGAAAGTTTGGGATATTTTTTCAAGTTCATTTGTTATTATTTATCTATGATTATTACTATATTTTTTTTTTTTGTAAATGAATGAGTTGAAAAGGGTAACAGAGACTGTATTTTTTTTTTGTGAGTGTAATATTCAATAGATTTTATGCCTTAACTAATTGATTTTACATTAAGTAAAGATGCATAGTGTTTTAGAACTTAAGTGAATTTTCGTTTTCTTTTTAATTTTTGTTTGTGGACTTTTCTTTTGTTTGTTTGAACTGTTATACTATTATCTTGTATTGCCTTATGTTCTATATGTTTCGGTGCAAGTTTATTTCTTCTATCATCTTTTTCGTATATTTGATCTCCCACTTTAACTGTGGGTGGTAAACTTCTTGTTTTATTACGATTTTCTATTATTTTTTTCTTATAAGATAAACTTCTATTGTGCGCTAGATCTTTTAAAAGTTCGTATGTTTTTATGTGTTCTGTCAAGTAGTCTTGTGCTGAGTTAGTTTGGGTTGTAGTTGGAAAAACATTCGTTTTTTGTATGTGACCATTAAGCAATTCAAAGGGAGTCATTTTTGTTACAGAATGTATGGAGTTATTATAGCTTATTACTGCCTCATCCACAATCTCACTTATAGGCTTATTGGGAAATTTTGATTTTATTATTCTAATTAGCTCTGTGAGGGTGGAATGAAACCTTTCAACAGGTGAATTTCCTGTCGAGCTTTTAGCACATGTTGTATGTAAATTAATATTGTATATGCTTAGGAAATCTTTAAAAAGCGAGGACAAAAATTCGTTTCCATTGTCTGTTATAATTTTTTCAGGAATACCATGATGTGAAAGGAAATGCTTTAATGATTTAATAATATTGATGCTATTTCTAGATAATAATAAATAAACACTTGAAAATCTAGTAAATTTATCTATTATGGTTAAGAAATTTTCGTTGTGTATGGAATAAACGTCCATATGCAATATTTGTAAAGGTCTAGACGGAGTTTCTGTTAGCTCGAATTTTAAAGGTTCTACTAAACGTTCATATTTTAATTTTTGGCAAGTTACACAATTGTTTATTATTTTAGATACTATATTTTTCATATTAGGAAAATAATATTCTCTTTTTATATGTTCGACGCATTCTAAAATACCTCTATGGTTTGATTTTTCGTGATAGTTTCTTATAATGCGTTCCTGTTCGTCACGTTGAGTCACATCCTGCAATAAAGTTGTACTTCTAACAAGTTTTAAAAGGGCATTGTTGAAATACTTCGAATAGATTTCTTGAACGACTTTAAAGGTTTTATCATCTGTCAGGATGGCAGTTACTCTTTTTGTGTTAATAAAGTTTTGAAAAATGCCAATCATAACATCCTCGTTGCATATTTTGTTACTTTCAACTCGGTGTCTTTTCTTTCGCTTAAAAAGAATGCTTAATGTCGCATGTAGTTTTTTTTTATTTAGATTTTCTATTAGTATTAACTGATTGGAAAACTCGTTAAGAGGTCTTTCCGTTATGGGGATGCCATCGTCTACTTGTTCTTTTCCTGAATGGATAGTATTTAAACTCTCTAGCTCATCGATGTTATTTTCGGTAGATGCAGAATCTAGATTATCTGATTGTGGTAAAATATTTTCGTTAATATGAATTTCAACTCTGGATAATGCATCTGCATTCAAATTCAGTTTTCCACTTTTATGTACTATCGTATAATTAAATTCCTGTAGATTTAAACGCCAACGAACTAGTTTTGAGTTTGGTTCCTTTAGAGAAAAGAGCCAAGTTAAGGGTTTGTGGTCTGTGACTATTGTAAACTTTCGACCATAAAGATATGGACGGAAGTATTTTGTAGACCAATAGATTGCCAACAGTTCCTTCTCAATTGTGCTATAACTTTCTTCGGATTTGGACAATGTGCGACTTGCGTAACAAATCGGTTTATCTGATCCAATTAACCCTTGCGATAGTACTGCGCCGATTGCAATGTTACTAGCATCAGTTGTAAGATTGAATGGCTTTGTAAAATCGGGATATTGCAAGATCGGTTCATTACATAATAGGTTTTTGGAAGTTTCAAAACAATCTATATATCTTGAATTCAGGACTATATTATTACCCTTTCTGAGGCATTCTGTCATGGGCTTAGTTATCTTAGCGAAATCTCTTATGAATTTCCTATAATATCCAAGTAAGCCCAAAAATGATTTTATTTGTTTGGGTGTTCGAGGTATAGGAAATTGTTTTATGGCATGAATTTTATCTGGGTTTGGTTTAACCCCTTCAGGTGTTACCAAGTGCCCAAGAAAAGATACTTCTTTTTGAAGAAACTCCGATTTTGAAAGTTGAATTTTGAAATTTGCGTCATGGAGTTTTTTAAATACGAGTTCTATGCTTGAAAAGACTATTATATCATCCATGTAGACAAAACACACTTTTCCTTGAAGATCCCTTAAAACATGGTCCATCACTCTTTGGAATGTGGATGGCGCATTCTTGAGGCCGAATGGCATTCTAACAAACTCGTAATGGCCATTGTTTACAGAAAAAGCGGTTTTAGGTATATCTTTTTCATTGACTTGAATTTGGTGGAACCCCGACGCTAAATCCAAGGTACTGAAATACATAGATTTTCCTAATTTGTCGAGAATTTCATTGACATTTGGTATTGGATATTTATCATCTATCGTCTTATCATTTAATTTGCGATAATCTATTACCAATCGCCATTTCTCTTTACCACTCCGGTCTTTCTTTTTAGGCACTATCCAAATTGGAAAAGACCACGGGGAGAAACTTTGACGGATTATACCTTCTTTCAGCATCTTTGAAATTTGTCTTTGAACTTCTTCATTAAGTGCGTAGGGATACCTATAAGATTTTGTATAAACCGGAATATCATCCTTTGTTTTTATGTGGTGCTTTACTTCGCTAGAAAAAGTCAAGTTATCGTTCTCTTTAAAAAAAATGTTTTTGTATTTTAGACAAAGCGTTTTGATTGCTTTTTGCTCTTCCGGATTAAGGTGATCAATTCGAAGCATGTCAATAACATTGAGATTGCCTACATTTTCCGAATTTTGGACTGAAATATTATGTATTTCGACAACGTTATCTGGATTTATTTTGGTTGACTGTATGGGTTGTTCGACGGTAAATATCTGATCAGAATCACTAAAATTTATAACTTCAACCAACGAATACCACCCTTTTGCATTATACAATCCCTCGGAGATTAGAAGATTTGTTTTTATTAATGTAGGCTTTATAAAAATACTGCCAAACTCAACGTCTACAGGAAGACGACAAATAATTTTATTCATTCCCGGAACATGAAACGTTTTTGAAATCAAATTAGGCTTAAATTTCAACGGTATTTTAACTTTTTCATTTTCTAGAGTATTATTTTTGAAGTCGACTTTAATTTCAAGATTTTTCAAAATATCTATACCGATTAAACCATCAAAATAACTGTGAAAGTCAAAAAGCAAGAAGGATATTTGTTTATCAGTTTTTAATTCGGAAAGCCCATTCAATACAACTTCTTTATTTAAAAGCTGTGTATTGAAGACAGTTTTTATCTCGATTGGATTAATTGTTTTTATATCAAAATTCTTCGCTATTGTTGGGTTTAAAAAGGATTTATTGCTACCTGTGTCTATAAGAAATTTAAGTGTTGAATTATTTAAGCTATCTATTGCTATGTATGGTAATAAGTTAGTATTATAATTGTTCATGTTGATGTATCCTACTGATTTTCCGAGGCAAGTGTAAGAAAATTTGTGTCATCTATTTCGCTTTGTATAATTTCTTGAGAATGATTTGAAGATTCAAAATTCTGTAAATAGGGTTGTGGTTCAGTATAGTCAAAGTAGTTTGTATCGTTTTGTGATTGCGTCAAACACCTATCTTCATAATTGTCGTTAAATTCTATATTGTGCAAATAGTTTTGTGAATTAGGATTCGCACGACTTAAATTAGTATTTGAACTGACAACATCCATTGGTTCTGAGCGTGAAAGTTTAGTTTGAGTTGAATATTGTTGTGGGCGTGAAAATTTGCTCTGGTTTGAATATGATTTTTTACTATTTGTATTGCTTTGGAATGGAATACTTTGAGCTGATGTAGATGGTCGATTAAACTGTGTAGCTTGTGAGTTAATAGTGTTGGGTTTGGATTGAGTTTGAACGTTATTATTTAATGTTAGCTGACTATTTAAAAGCTGTTGGTTATTAGGTGAATGATAAGTAGTAGTATAATTTTGTTGCCTATTATTAGTTGGTACATTGTAAGCTTGTGGATTATTATTAGAAGTATATTGCCTAACAAAAGGAGTTATAGAATTTTGGGGATAATACTGTTGCCGGTCTCTATTTTGATTTCTGTTTTGTAAATAATTTAGGTTGTTTATATCGCGGAAGTAAATACAGTTTTGTTCCTTTAGACAAAAGTTCAAAGCATCTGTGAGCGTAATTGGCCTCATAGATCTAACTGTAGAGCCTAACGGTTCACGAAGTCCAGATAAGAAAGTGTTTAAGCACATTTCTTCATACAACTTTTGTTTTGAAAAAATCACACTAGGTTCGCTTTCATGCACTTTAACATGATTAACCATAGCGGATAGTAAATCAATTATTTTTGAATAAAACATGTCAACTGTATCATAATTTTGTCTAAGCTGATGTAGGTCACGTATCAAACTTGTCTCGTTCCTTTTGTCAGAATAGTGCACAATAAGGTTTCTCTTAATTTCATTCCAGTTAACTGGAGTACCGTACATGTTAAGCACTTCGTTTGCTTGTCCCGTTATCTTATTGCGAATTGCTCGAAGAATAATTTTATGATATGCAGAATCATTTAATTGAGGCATAAAACTTAAGATTTCTTCAACGTTAGAAAGGAAATCGTAGAGAAGCCTAGGATTCCCGTCGAAGTTTGGCAAATCTTTGACAGCATCAGGAATCCTGAGTGAGTTAAAGATTTGTAACGGAATTGTAACATTATTCGTAGTCATCTCTGTACCGGTTTTTAACACACCGTGGACTATATTTTTTAGGTTGCACGATAATCTATTTCTTTCTAAACGCGATAATAGGCTATGAACTTGTAATTTATTTTGTGTTTGGGATTTAAAGTAAGGCATAGGAATAATGGGAATATTTTATAACCAACAACACATAAGGACTTACATAGGATGGGAACAATGCGGGAAAACTCGGAGTAGGTATACGCTGGATAAATCTGGTCCACGTGCTTCGTTCAATTAAAGTTGTAATTGTATGTAAGTAATGTTGATACTTCCAATTTTCTTTTGGACTTTTTTTCAATATGCAGTTGAATTTTAGATTTTTAAGTTTTATTACTAGAGCTACTATTATTCACTTTAGTTATGTAGAACACCGACTGCGCCAGTTATGTACACATATATAATAGGCAAATATTTCCAAGTAAGTACATAGGTCTTTATTGATCGGAAGCTGGAGTTCAAGTGATCGTACAAAATAATTCTTATAAACTAGATTTAAATTTAAGAGAACATAGATTTCAAAGAGTAACATTTATACGAGTATACACTAGTAATATTTAATGCTTATCAAATTACGTATAACGACGCATGATAAGAGTATGTCGTGCCGGTGATGATCGTGATGAGAATGATGATGTTGATGATAAGAGTTTGGCTTGTAATAATAAATGAACAGCTCTCAGTTCTCAGTTATGTTGTTAATGTGAGTGCTACAGTGGGGCACGTAACTCGTGCCCGGTTCAGCTAGTAGATATATATTTATATATACATATACATTGAATATAGGAACAGAGGTTATGTTCAGACACCCCCTGGATGTACATATTGATTAAAATAGGGTTTGAGCGTCATCGTTAGGCCTTGGAGAATAGTTTGTTTTTTAAGATATATCTTGACCTTTGTTCTTTAATCTGTGATGTATTAGTTACACATCCTGGAAAAATGAGTATTCATAAGTATATACCGAGTTTCAGGGCTGGTGTCAGTGCAGACTTTGTCCCGTTTTTCTAAAAAACATGGGAACATTTTTAAAGATAGATAACCTATATTATTATTATTATTATTATTATTATTATCATTATTATTATTATTATTATCATTATTATTATTATTATTATTATTATTATTATTATTATTGTTATTATTATAACTATAAATTCTATATTTTTTTATTTTAATTTTGTATTAAGTTCATAAAAAATACGGTCATGGCTATTCTGCCGTCTGCCGGAAACCTACATTAGTGGCCGATTATAGCTTTCATTGAAATCCGAAAAATGGTTAAATGGATATTAAACTGTATTTCCCTTTGATTAGAAATACAAATTTTATACTGATCGATCAGAAATCACACAAGGAGTATTAGAAAAGAAAATGGTTTATTCGGCTAATAAACATTTTTAGTAATTTGTGTGGCTTTTTTAAAATGACAATTTTACAGATGATAAGAATCTGTCTCATAGGTTGCGGAGGTTTTTTAAACTTGGACTCATCAAAAAACAAAATAACTAAAGCTTATCTAGAGTCCCGGTTGTAGTGATGCGCGAGATATTTTGCTTGACTAACCCGTTTCTTCTGCTGCTGAAAGGCTGGGGTCGATGAATATGGTTAATGTGGGTAATAAGCCTTACGAAATTATTCACTTTTAACATAAAAAAAAAACACTGATATTATTTAACGTTTCCCGAAAAGTATCTCGTCAAATGTATTTTCAGTTTTTTCAGTATTGAGCAGACGTTATTATCACCACAAAATTTGATTTAAAAGTAAAATTTTATGTCAAAATAAAAATAATAAAAATTAAAAAAAAGAAAATTTGGATGATGGTGGTCGTACAAATTGTCATAAGAGCGGATCGTACCCCAACAAGGGAACATTTGCGAAGATTCAATGCACCCACCGTTAATAATGTAGCTGCAATTATTGTTGGCGATCCAACGTGTAAACGAGACACATCGTTTGTACGATGCGTTATAATATCCAATTATTGTTTACTTCACTGAGGCCATTGCTGCACAACAAGCTAAGAGACCACCAGCGACAACATGCACCAGCTTCTTTGCAATGTATAAAGCAGATCCATTCGCAACGACGCTGATGTATGTTGAAATGCCCAAGTATTACACATGGAATCAATCAACCAAGAAATTCCAATGTGGAAAACAAGGCACCCCAGTTCCAGATTGGCCACAGGTGTTTTTCACTGATGCACTAGGTCGATTGTACACTGTTCATCCTAGAAATGATGAATGTTTTTATTTGTGACTGCTGTTGGTAAATCTACGAGGAACAAAATCATTTGTGCATTTGAATACTGTAAATGCCCACCAATGCCAAACATATCAAGGAGAAGCATGTCAACTATTACGTTTGCTGGAGAACGATTATCATTGGGATTTAACACTTGCAGATTCAGTTGTTTCAACAAATGCGTACCAAATACGAACGCTGTTCGCAATTATCATCACCACATGTTTCTCTTCACAACCAATTCAGTTATGTAACAAATACAAAGGCGACATATGTGAAGATATCATATGTGAATAATCCCTACATACAGATAACCGATGAAATCTACAATGAAGTAGTGATTCTGATTGAGGATCAATGCTTGACAATTGCAAACAAGCTACTGATTGAAGTAGGAATGGAAGAAATAAATCAAGAGCTGCAATTCAATGTTGAAATATTGCAGGAATTCGTTCAAAATAATGTGCCGTTACTGAATTTTGAGCAAAAACAATTATACGGAACATTAATATTTAAGCTGAGCTTAAAATCAAATGCAGTAACTGCAATAAATATATCCATGGAAAATACTGGTATAAGCAACAACATTTAACCGATCGATGCACTACCTCCCGCTGTAACCCTGGACAGGGTTTATGCTGAAATTGTACGAAATGGTTGTCAAAATTAAGGAAAGTGAAAGAAAAATTGTCACATTGTAACAAAAGGTAGACTACCTAGAACAACAACTTCTATCTAACAGCATTGATGTAGGTATATAATGTTCTAATTATAAACAAAGACACACCACACATCAATCTTGCAGTTGGTATTATACGCAATGCTTTAAATATAAACGTAAATGAGACTGATATCGATCAATATTTTGTTAAAAAAAAATAAAAAAGTAATTCTCATCGGAATGGCGATTTGAAGAGCACTAATGTTCTCCATGTCGAATTTGTAAATTTGTTTATCATCACTTGGAAAAGAAAATTATGAAAACCAAAAGAGAAAAAAGAGAACAACTAACGACACAAATATTTGGAGCACAAGGTAAACCGGAGAATATATACATAAGTCCGGTATTACGCAGTGCGTGTTTAGCCTCGCGTGAAGTGTATTTTTGAAAAATTTTCATCGGAACCAATTTTTGATGTAATTTTTGAATTCCCCGTACTTAAAAACATATAAAATGATACCCCATATGATCATGTAAGGAGGAATAGTAGAATAATGGGACGCCATTTTGACAAAAACGCCATATTTGGAAATCCGCGCCGTGTACAGAGGTAGACTTTTTGGCATCGTGTTCTACGGAAAATTTACAATAAGACCTCATTCAAATAAATTGTATTGCAATTAGTTCTAGGTTCATCCTTAATTTGACTCGTCTATAATTTCACCGTTAATGAGTTGATGAAGAAATATTTAATTAATATGAACAGCTTTTGATGAAGAGATTGCAATTGAAGAAGCTGAATACAATGTTCATAGGGAGGCAGATCATAAGGATCACCCCAAGGAAGACCCTTTACCGCAAAGCGAATGAAATTATGTTGAATTAATTCAATACGTTTTCTATGAATTTCGTAATAGGGAGTCCATACCTGCGAAGCATATTTAAGATGAGGACGAACATGGCAATTATACAAAGAAAGAGTTACATAGGGATCATTAAACTCCTTTGCCCAGCGTTTTATAAAACCAAGCATAGAACTTGCCTTTTTAACAACGCAATTAATGTGATGTGTAAACTCTAAGTTGGAACAGAAAAGTACACCTAAATCTTTAAATGTGGCGACATGACAGAGTTTTTGGTGTGATATACAAATAGTCAAATACGTTACTGATTAGTTTTTTAGTAAAAGTTATCGTCTGGCCTTTGCCCTATCAGAACAATTCAAAACTTAAACTCTTTCTTAAAGAAATTAAAAGACTAGCTCTTAACAATTGATTTAAATTCTATTGAATTATTGAATTTTGTATCATAGTTATATAATCGTAAAAAACTTCCATTTTGTTGTTATTTTTTTCTTAATTTTATGATGAATTATTTAGTACCTATGAATGTACGTATGTACATATATACCTACTCTTTTTATATATCAGTTATACTATCTTTAAAATATTTATTGATTAACTTAACTTAATGAACCATTGTTTTAATATTTGTATTGCTGAATGTCACCCAACAATAGTTTCTAACTATTGTAAAATTAAATCATAATGAATCATTCAATACTAACTTTCAAGTTAAAGAATGATAGCTATTATTTATTCCTTTTTTACACTTGCTATTGTACTAGTTTTAATTCGGAAATGAAAAAATTAATGAATACAAATTTTTCTAATTCTAATTCTTAATAATTCTAATGCAAGCGGTGGACACTTATATTAGTGGTCTATTCATGTAGCATGTAGAGGAACAGGGAAAACATTTGTCATTTCATTGATAATATCCACTAGCATCATCTGAAATTGCGACAACTTTTCTAGATGGCGGTCGTACTGCACATTCTGTGCTCAAGTTGCTCAATTTAAACACAAATTAAAAACAAATTTATACTCCAACATGCAATATTTCCCGATTCAGTGCAATGGGAAAATTGTTGATGCCATGCAAGATCATTGTTGGGGTTGAGTGCACAATAGCTCATACAATATTATTTAAAGCACTTAACTTCACACTAAAGGATCTTCGACGAAGTAACAACATCTTTGACAGCTTGAAAATATTGTTGGCAGGTGATTTCAGGCAGGCATTGCAAGTAATTCCCCATGGAACGCATGCAGATGAATTGAATGCTTGTCTGAAGGCATCACTTTTGTGTAATAACGTACAAACATTATCTCTAACCAATAATATGAGAGTTCAACTCCAAAATGATTAAAAAGCTGCACAATTTTCCAAACAATTGATAGCTGTTGAAAATGGGAAAGTTGATGCAACGACTGACAACTGAATTAATTACTTCTACCAACGACTTTTGCCGATTTTATGACTCTAAATTAGCTCTTATTGAGAATGTTTTCCCAACCATTAGTTACATTTATCAGAATTATGATTGGTTAATTCAACGAGCAATTCTCACCGCAAAGAAAAATGATATACACGCACTGAATTTCACCATTCAATCAAAAAACGCTGGCTATTCGGTGACATACAAATCCGTTAATTCCATAAGAAATCCTGATAATGATGAAAAACTCCAATGGAGTTTTTGAACTCTCTGGAGTTACATGGATTTCCACCACATAACTTGCAATTCAAAGTTGGTTCAGTTATTTTGATATTCCGTTATTTGAATCCACCGTGACTTTACAATGGTACTCGGCTTGCGATGAAAAGACTTATGTCGAATTTGATTGAGGCACCACTATTAACGGAAAGTACTCAGGTGAAAATGTATGTATCATTCGAATAACAATGATTTCGACTGACTTCAAACGATTGAAATTTCCGGCTCAATTAGTGTTTGCTGGATAAATTTAGAAATCATTATTTTTCACATGGCCAGCTATACGTTGCTTATCTACGAGTTGGTTTAAAATCGGCTTTGTTTGTGTTTACGTCGGACCAAAAAACAAAAAATGTGGTTTACCAAAGAGCACTTCAATGAAACGGATAAGTTGCGATTCCGTTTCATTTTTTCCAAATTACACTTCATTTTTGTAATCGCAATGATTTCATTACTGTTGTGAAATGAAATTAAATTTTCCCTTTTCAAGTATAAAAGAAAAAAAGTAATTTGTCTTCATCTTTTAAATCCCAAACGAAATTTTACAATAAAAACGAATCCGTCTGGTGGTGAAGCGGACTTCGCCGGTTTTGCTAGTTATTTATAAAAATATCCTGACATGTACAAGAAAGATATTGAACTGTGAATATCTGCAAAATTTTATCAGGAGCCCTGAACATTACCTCATCATGCTTGAGAATATTTACTGTCTCGAAAAACTGACTGTAGATTAAATGAACGATTGTTCACATCATGAGGAAGGACTTGCATGTACTGCTAGCCTATCGGTAGCTGGCTGAAAGAAGTGCTTTGCACATAACAAAAGAAGCATGTCAGATAAGTTTCATAGCGAAGCTTTTCAGTCCTCTGCAATATCGACCCCTTCGCTGCAATCGGCCCTTCTCATTCCTACAGTCGAGTCGGAGCTATTTAAAAAAATAAAATAATATTCACATAATTTGAGTTTAAAATTAATGTGACGGACGCACTTACCTTGAATTTGTACTTCTTGGCTGACTTCACCTCATATTTTGCCCCATACTGGTACCATCAACGGCATTGTATAAATATAGGAACAGTACTATCATGAAGAGGAACGCTTGGCTTGACATTTTTTTTTTAAATTTTAATGTTACAACTTGAGTTTTAACGTTTTTTAACGTTTCTCCGTCATCGGGTGAAATACTTAAAAAAAAAGGCGAGAAGACGGCTTCAAGCCGACTTGCAAGGTAAATGTGTTACATACACACACAACCAATCAATCAAATGCAACACGTAACAATTACACATACACCATCACACGATCTGAAGTCACATATCGTATTCTTCAACAATTGATTGTTTGCAATGGTTTAATGGTGCCAACACCAAATGAACCGCATCAATTTCTGCAAAAAAGCTTCATTTCGTCGATGGAGGATCAGCTAAAAATGCGGTGCAATATACAGGGAACACAACAGTTAAAGACGAATTATTGAACAGTTGCAAGCATTTTTTCCCGCCAATAACGCTGTGGTTAATATGTTTAACACAGCATTGCAACGAATGCCATCGGATACGGATACGATACAAATTTGTCATGAGAGCGGATCGTATCCCAACAGGTGAAGATTTGCGGATGAAGGCGCTGCTCACAGACAAAGCTAAGGACATGACTATATGCTTAATAAAAAGAAGTTGGAATGTAACGTCAATGATGACTATATAAAGGGTTTTCCAATTGGCGCTGCGTTTTGCGGCCATTTTGTTTTAGTGACATCTGTCAAATCTTTTGTTCATTATTCTTTTGTTTATGCTAAATCATCATGACAAGTCATACGATTGAACAGCACGTTAAAATGATAAAGCTTTATTATCAGTCGACTCTTTAACGTTTGGTGGCCAAATTTAGACGACCAGTTCAGTAAACAATCAGCCAACACCCGTTTGTTCAAGGAACGAAATATCAGCCTACAACTTCGGCGCGGTCCTTGAAAGTGTACAACAGAACCCAAAGCACAACAACTCGGCCTTTAGCAGACTTCAACCGGGCGAATTTCGAGTCTTGAAATAATTTTAAACACTTATTAATTAATTTTTATTTATTTAATTTCATTTTTAGAGATATTTTTAAACATTTACTTAAATATTCATCCATCTTGATGTGTGTGTCCGGGTTAGCTAGATTTTGTTTGAAAAGGGTTTTTGCAGCTTGTTGTCGCTGGCAGACAGTGTGCACATTTTGGGCACTTTCTATTATTATTTAATATTAATGGTTGGTCCTAAAATGTATACAAACAGGGATTTCATTGACACGAATAAAAATGATAACACGCGTTCAATGTTAAATATAATATGTAATCAGCAAAAAGGCTTACAAGTTTGCCATATAAATGCACAAAGTTTATGCAATAAGTTAGATGAATTCAGGTATTTATTTGTGGGTTCGAAGGTGGATGTGATCTGTGTGTCAGAAACTTGGTTTAGATCTGAAGATAAGAAGAAGAGAAATTATAATGATGCGATGTATGGTTAAGATGGCTACAAGCTTTTTCGATCTGATAGGGTTGGTCGTGTTGGGGGTGGCGTTGCCATATATGTTCGAAGAATTTTGGATTGTAGAGTAATTGTTGAGTCACGCTCCGATAGTGAAATTGATTACTTGTTTGTAAATATAACTTGTAAGGAAAACAATATTCTCTTAGGAACAGTATATAGACCGAATCGGAACATTGACACAAGCCCACTTATAGCGGTGTTAGAGGAACTTTCGTACGTTTCGCCACTAGTAATAGTCGCTGGAAACAGTAACCTACTCGTAGATTCGAACCTTCTTGACAGTATGCAAATGCTAAATCTTTACCCAGTTAATACATCAATACCTACTCACTTTACGAAAGATAGTTGTACCCTACTTGATATATTTTTTGTAAGTCATTTATATAAATTACTACATTTCAGCCAGCTTTCTGCTTCATGTTTTTCTCGTCATGACCTTATCCACATTACTTTCCAATGTGAGCCAAAAGTAAAAAGTTTAAACTATAGCTATCGTGATTTCAAGAACATAAATTTAAGTCAGCTTGAAGAAGATTTGAGAGAAGTTCAATGGTTTAGAGTGTATGGAATGACCTCAGTAGATGATCAAACCGCTTTTATACAAGACAATATAGTTGATCTTTTTAATACTCATGTCAAAATTAAAACAAAGACTTCACGATCAAAGGGTCAACCTTGGTTTACGAACTACATACAAACATTAATAATCAAGGGAAATAACGCATATAAGGGTTGGAAACGTTTTCGATCAAATGCGATATTAAATGTTTACAAGGCTTTGAGGAATAAGGTTATTTATGAAATAAGAGAATCTAAAAAACGGTTTTATGCTCCACGGCTTGATCCATCTATTGCCCGACACAAACTTTGGAAAAACCTAAAAGAAATTGGAGTTGGAAGGCAAACAAACTGCATAACTACAAACATTGACTGTAATGAACTAAACAAGAACTTCATATCAACGCCTGATATTCATTCAAACTCGGACAACGCTCATAATGAACTAAGAAATACTCGTATTCCTTGTTCACAAGCAATAAGAGATTTCAATTTCGAAAGAGTAGAAGAGTCTTGTAGTGATCGCACTACATACCAACCCCCAACATATACATTTTCCCTAATGCCGTGCGTTTTCCCAAACACTTCAATCACCGATATATACACTATATACATTGACTCACAAACAAATCGTCACAAGGTCATCATAATACTCACTCGTCATAGCTACGTCAAAACCCATAAACTGCTATGAGTAATGAATATCCAATGCCCAACGGATTGTAAACAAATCCAATGCACTAATTGCAGGCATTGAGGAATACACATACTAAATAATGCTGAGAATGCATCGTAGCAAGGGTCGACACTATGAGTGAAGTGGGTATGTGTGAAATATGATGCGGCGGCACTTTTGTGACCAACAGTTCGGAATATTATGAATTTATATAATATTTAAAAATTCCAACTAGGTCTCAAGTAATTATTGAATATTTTCAAGTGGGTCAATATTACCAAATAGAACCGATTGTGTAATCATCGGTTGGTGGATGATAGTTGGAGGAATGCATGTGTATTGAGGAAAATTGGTTAAAGAAAAAGTATAAAAAGACAGGAATAGTTTAAGAAAGACAGAAAGATTTACCATAACATTCAACAAGGTCGCAGCCTAGCTTAAGACAGCGGGCCTTTGTTCGAAAAGAAAAAATAAAGATAAATTAGAACTAAAATAATCCATTATCTAACAAGGTCGCAGCCTAGCTCAAGACAGCGGGCCTTTGTTTTAAATAAATAAAGATAATAAAAACTAAAACTAAAACTTAAACAAGTTAAATAAAGAGTCTTTTATTTTTCCAAAATCTTTCCTGTCCGTATTCTCACTCTTCTCGCAACATAACGCGAAAGCACGGTTGAGAACGTATAACAGTCTGATGTATTAGAAAGCTTTTATCGATTAAATCAAATTCTGTTGGATTCGATAATATACATCCGGTTTTTGTAAAGGCTATTCTTCCTTATGTTCTTAGGTATATAACGCACTTGTTTAATACCATTCTTATGAGTGGTGTTTTTCCTACTTCTTGGAAATATGCAAAAATTGTTCCTGTTCCCAAGAACAAAGATGAATTCAGGCCTATTGCTATTTTACCCTTCTTATCAAAAGTATTTGAAAAAATTATGAATAAACAGATACGAACATTTCTTCATACAAATCGGTTACTTTGTCTAAACCAGTCTGGCTATCGTCCAAGGCATAGCTGTACAAAAGTCCTAATAAATGTAGTAGAAAATATCAGACAATCGGTAGATAGTGACAACATTGCTTTTCTCACATTATTAGAATTTCTTAAGCATTTGATACAGTGAACCATAGTATATTATGCAAAAAACTTAAAGAGCAGTTCAAGTTCTCATCAATGTCAGAAATGCTGATTAACTCATACCTTCAAGGTAGATCTCAAGCAGTTGCAGTCGGTGATTGTATTTCTGACTGTTTGCCTTTAAGCAGGGGTGTCCCACAGGGATCTATTATGGGACCACTACTCTTTGTTATGTACATTAATAAGCTTCCCTCATGTCTTGTAAACTGTTCCATTGCTATGTATGCTGATGATGTCCAATTGCGGAAAAGTTGTCCTTTAGATCTTGTAGAGAATGGAATAAGCGAACTAAATGATAATCTCAATCGAATCTTACACTGGTCAGAAATAAATGGACTCTGCTTAAACCCAAAAAAATCAAAATTTTTAATAATATCACGTAGGCCTATTGATATATCAGGATTCTCTAAAATTGCTCTAAATGAAAATCCTATTGAAATAGTCGATACGGCAACAAATCTTGGAATTATATTTAACAAGCAGCTTAATTGGGACAATCACATAAAATCAATTCTGGGTAAAACATATGGGGGTCTCCGAATGCTTTACGTCACACAGAAAATAACACCAGTTAGAACTAGGATGATTTCGATATTGCTGTTTGGCTGTGAACTATTTTCGAATTGTAGTTATGAGCAAAAGCGAAAACTCAATGTCGCTTATAACTGTATTGCACGATATATCTACGGACTGAAAAGGAGACAACATGTTTCATCTTTCGCTAAATCAATATGTGGCCTCACTTTAGAAAATCTTTTCAAGTTTAGGACGTTAATTCTGCTTCATAATATCATGCAAACACATCAATCCTCCTACCTTTACAATAGAATCCGTTTTCCACAGTCTACGAGATCATGTGATCTCATACCCGAACGATATACTTTCTTAATATCTGAGCGTCATTTTTTCATAAATGCCATCCGTCAATGGAATTCCTTACCCCGTTTTGTTAGATTAATAAGCTGCTCAGCCATGTTCAAACTAAGGCTTAAAGAATACCTAGGGACACTTAATTAAGATGGACCTATTAGATTAAATTAAATGTTCTTTTGTTTATTTTTCAAATACTATTAATTTTAAATAACTGTTTTTTTGTAATAACATTTTTGTTAATTTTGAGTACGGTTTTGAATTACATATGTATTTCATTAAATAATTAACATTTACATTAACAAGCGATGTAAGATATTTCACGTATGTCGTCTTTGTATTTGTTCCATAACTGAATTGGAACATGTGGTGATGATAATTGCGAACAACGTTCGTATTTGGTACGCATTTGTTGAAAACAATTAAATCCGCAAGTGTTAAATCCCAATGATAATCGTTCTCCAGCAAACCCAATAGTTGACTTTAAAGGGTAAATATATATTATTTAGAGTCCCGACCGGTACCTGTCCTACCTGAAACACCCTCAAATTTTATTCGAGGTGAACTCTCTCAAATTCGCCATCGGTGAATATATGTGATTGGGGGAAGAAAAAACAAAATGGGGATTGGGCTAAAGAAAACCTTATGGAATTTTTGTGACCTGTCCAAAATGACAATCAATTTTGCAAAAGAAAACAATGGGTTTCGGATTTTAAGAGTAATTTTTTTTTAATTGTTTTGATTTTTAATATAATTTAATATTTTTCAGACGAAAAATCTTTATAATGAAGAGAACATATACAAGTTAATTTCATTGAATAAAAAGTAAGTCAAATTGCAGTGAAGGAGGTGCAACAATAATCGATATGTTTTATAGTCTGTCTTTTCATTTTAAATACTGCTAATAACATACCCTTATGCAGGAAACAATTTCCCTAAGAAATCTGGAAGAGAAAGCAAACAATGCGCTGATTTGCAGCCAAGTTTGTTGTATATTATATTTCTGTTAACAAAATAATATCAAAGTTTTTAACGACAGATACTTCCCATTGTGTTTGTATGTACTTCTCAAAGGCCATAGCTGACGGTGGAGGTGTTACCATCTCTACAAATAGTCAAACGCATTCAATGCAACAAAATCTTCGGCAACAATACCACCAAGTCAGTGATGCAAGTGGAAGTTTTGCCATTCAAGAGTTGACCGCTAACGCATTTCTCCCAGCAGATGAGTGTTGGTGTTGGAACGACCTAGCAGCAACTGCCAACTGTAAATTTAGTGAATTAAAATATTATATCTAAAACTTATCCATTCATTTTACTCCTAAGGATCGCACTGGCTTAACGGTGGTAATCATTCGGAGCCAAATGGGCTGGCCCGACAAGAATCCCCTAAAGGCCAAATACATTAAGATCAGTCCCTTGGCAGCTACTGACGATGTCAGCGAGTTGAATCCATCGATTTTCACACAGAAAATCAACATCAAATACAGTAAGTCAACTTCCATTTGAGATTTACTTATATACTGAAAATTAATTTCTTTATAGTCTCGACAATAAAGCGTGAAAAACCTCTATCCGTAGCGGAGTGTTTGTGTGTCAAGCGATCTCTGCGTTGTCGAATACAATGTCATCAAGCCGGTGTACCATCCAGTATCCATCCAGTATCCATCAAGTTTCGTTTTAAAGTGTTTGCCAACTGCCATGTGCCCGACGTTCTGGTCGTGCGTTGTGAAAAGCCAATCGATCCTCAAACTAACTAACCCAACAATGCACGATATGAACACAACCATTATGAAACTGCCAACACTGGAAGAGGAGCGGCAAATGATCGATTTCGAATAAAAGGTGACCGTGCCTGCAGCAACATCGACGCCATCATTGAACACGAGTCTATCGAGGCATACATCACTGACCAATTAACTTCGATATGTTAAGAGTCCCACCTACGCCATTCTAGAGATGTTGATTCGTTTGTCTTAAATCAGCGTAACGATTCAGGATTTCAAGTTCAATGATAGGAACCAAAGTAAATAACAGAAAAATCCAATTGGAAGTTCTTATTCTATGTTGTGTTTCATTTTTTTTTTTATAGATTCACCACTTGGAGAAAGTCCAATAAAGTAACAAACAAATTGAACTTTACACCTGAAGAAGGACTCAAACTAGGCCATAATGTTACCCTTAGTTTCTTGATTTAATATACTTATGTGAATGCAGTCACAAACACGTAAAAACTGGTCAATTTGAAGCCTCGATTTATTTCTATATCTAGAAAATAATCTTTTTTGCAAACAACTTTTTTATTTATTTTGAGCTATAGTTTAATTTTTATATATTATATATTTTACTGTTTCTTTGCTGACTAGCATAATTTGTATTCAAAATTATTTATGCTCTACTTTACCTATGCGCAGTTTTAATAATATAGGAACAGCTTTTATCTAATTAAGATGTTTTTTATTTTGAATTTAAAGATGTTGGTGCTTTTTGCTTCAGGGGTTGAATTCGGTTGAATCAAGTAAACTTTTAAGAATATACAAATGGTAATGTACAAATTTATCGGATTATCCAATATAAAACATCCCATTTTGGTTGTTTTGGGCAGCACAACTCAAACCTTGAACAAAATGGCACCTACAAAGCTAAAATGTTCGTTGGAATTTTTACCAGCCCATCAAATTTTTGAAACGCTATAAATTCTGCACTGTTTTTTGTTTACTCGTTTTTCTAATTGGAAAAAATCGTCTGTTAAATTAGATTTCACATTTTTTTAAATATTCACGTTTCAAACTTCTTATTCTTATTATTTCTTATTCTTCTCATGTTTTGGTTTATCACGTTCTTGTGTTCGCGATTTCATGTGGTCAACAGACTCATGAGTCTTCATTTGATTCTACCTCAAGTTTTAAAAAACCTTGATTGTAACTCCTATGGTTTTAAATAGTTCATTTAAGATAATTTTTGATGCTGATTACGAACCTAAGCTTTGATTTTAGCTACATGCGCTCAATTTGGAGAACACCATTTTTAAAATTGTTTTTGTATTTGTTCAATGTACTACAAGATAAAAAGTACGAAACAAATTTAAGCGAAATATTGAAGAAAGATATTGTAGATTTGAAAAAATCATCACATTTTTTGAAAAAAGCTACTTCATGAATTTAGTGAGCCCTGAAAAGTATTATATGTATGTATATTATGTCACTTATTATAAGGTTGAGTGCCGAATGGAATTTAAAAACATATTTGTATTAATTTCATTTTATTAAAAAAAAATATAAACATGATTAACAAACCAAGAAGTCTACATGTTTAATGATTAAAATAATTCTATATCACAAAAAAGAATACATTTGTTTAATATTCAAATTAAATTTGTATGTTATAAGTTATAACTTTAATATATAAATCTTCATTTTTCTTCGTTCAATTATTATTACATAAATTATAAATTATGCGTGGTCCACGGTGTGATGAAATCCACAAACAACAACAACTTGCATACGTCTGCATGATGGGTGAAGAAGTTCATGCACGTCTTGTTTTTAATAAGCATTCTTTATATTGGAATTTAACCGCAGAGCAGAGCACACCGTGGACAAAATCAAGGTAATCATTTTTTGTGTTAGTTAATAAAATTATAAAATAATAATTATAACGTTAAGCAGAAAACTAACTTTTTGTTTTAATGTGCTGTTTATGTCCGGTGTACTCTGCTTCTGCATATAATAGTTATATGAAACCTTTTCATGGTCCTTCGATAAGGCGAATATTTATGTGAACCAAATACTTAATTAATTGATAGGCAAATAATAAAAAAGTTTAAAGAAAATTTTTGGTGCACTTGTGGCAGTAAAATATTTTTGTTTTTTTAAAGAAGAAACCTCCTTGTTTAGAAAGAAGTCTTTATATGGGTTTATATATGTATTTAAATATATACCTATTATTAATACCCTGTGAGACCTCGTGTTGAGCTTTTGTTTCTGCAATTTTTACGCATTCCTTCGTTTTCTTTATACATATATTTCACCTTCGAACTCATTACATTAGATTATTATTTTTGATATATGAATGCGTTGAAACAAAAACGTGGTATTGCAAAAGCCACTTTAACTCGTGCGGCGGAGTTCAGAATTTTAATTGACGAATCGACAACAATAGACATGTTAGAAATCCGATTAAAGTGAATTGTCGAAGAATGGTCGGAGTTTACTAGTTTGCACTATGAATGCCTCCAGCACATGGAGGAAAATGGAGATTTAGACGCGTTTAATGTTGACTTCAGTAGTTACGGGAAAAATACTTTCTGGCTCATGCAAGATTAAATCGTGCTATTCGAGAAAGAACTTCGAAAGGCGGTGATAATAATAACAAAAATTCTATGTTTGAACGTCTTGCAAATGATCGAACTTTTAAAAACTTTAGGCTCTACGTCCAAGGATCCCACAAAGGTTCGACCACCGCCAGTTGTCATTCCGAAATTTTCTGGTGAATATAAGGACTGGCCATCCTTTCGTGATTTGTTTTTGGCTACGGTTGATATAAAAGAAAGAAAACCTATCTTCCACTCACAAATTTCAATATTTATTAGCAAAGCCATCGGACAAACGTTCACAATGTCCTTTGTGTAAAACAAAAAAAAAATAAAAATTGTCAAAATCAATTCATGGATGCTCGTATTTTATAAGACACAGGATCTCAATCTTCATTGGTGTCAGAGTCATGTGTTCGAAATCTTGGACTTCGACGAAAACATGCTTGAATTCCTGTTTTAGGGGCAAAACCAAAGGTGTGTCCTTGAATTTGATGTCACGTTATGATTCAACTTTGCTATCTAACGATGCGTTTTGCTTGACAAGATTGACGTCCAATTTACCGTCAAATTCGTTTCAAATTTCAAATTGGAATTACGTTTGTCATTTAAATCTCGCAGATCCATACTTTAATATGTCCTATTGACATTATTCTTGGTGCCGATAAGGTTTGGTCAATATTCAAACCCGAACAAGTTATTGGCCCTAAAGGAAGACCCATTGCTCAGAATATTATCTTCGGTTGGGTTATAAGTGGAGAACTTAATGAGTCAAATGATGTTGGTTTAGCATTGTTTCACTTCCATTTAAGAATCAAGCACCTAATTTTGAAGATACCCTTCAGGTCGCAGTTTCACGTCATTATGCTTTGGAAAGACGATTTACCAATAATCCTGAGTTACACCTACAATATGTTGCATTGATTCCTGGTTCGGAAATCGATAAAAACCGGTATTGTCAATTCTATTTGCCCCACCACTCCGTGTTAAAGCCAGATAGCTCGACTACAAAACTTCGCGTTGTATTCGATGGTTCGGCTAAGACATTAATGGAAATTCGTTAAATAACCAACTCCTTATCGGTCCATCCATACAACATGATTTGTTCGGTGTATGTTTAAGATTCCGTCAACATCGATTGGTGTTTACCGCGGATATCGTCAAAATGTTTCGACAAATCTGAAATCGAAATCGAATAGTTTGAAGGAAAGTGTTCTTCAACAGCTCGCTACAGACTATAAATCCAGATACCCAAACGCAGCTTGGGTTTTACTTTACGACGATGACGTCATGACCGGTTCAAATTCAATAAAAACCTTACTAGATTTACAAACGGAACTTGTATCATTATTATCAGAATCCCAGTTACAGCTCCGAAAATGGAGTTCTAATTGCTGGACACTACTAGCTACCAAAAACAGTGAAGATTGTGATTAGATCCAGAACGATCCGTGAAAGTGTTAGGAATGTACTGGAATCCTGCGTCAGGCATGTTTTCTTTTCAGCTGTCTAATCTCAAACCGCGACCTGTAAGAACAAGGAGAACATTACCTTCCGAGATATCCAGTATCTTTGGAAAGTAATTAGGTTTTTTTCCCCTTCGGTAGTACTTTTGAAAATGCTTTTTCAAAAACTGTGCTCGTCTCAATTCAATTTAAGCTGGAATGATCCCCTTCCCTCTGAACTCTCAGAAAAAAGGTTGACCTATCGCGAACAACTATCGTGTTTTAAAAAGGTTCGTGTCCTACGAAATGTATTCTTCTTTGATGCAACTGTTGAGCTCAATGGATTCTGTGATGCGTCTTCATCAGCCTATGCCGCCGTCGTATACGCTGTAACCAGGGCTTCCAATAGAATTGTTAATGTAAACATCATCGCAAGTAAGACTAAAGTTGCCCCTTTTAAACCAGTGTACATTCCCCGTCTGGTACTTTGTGGTGCGTTATTGTTATCTCAGTTGATAACTTCGGTACAGTCATCGTTTAATGTAAAAATTCATAAAACGACGGCATGATGCGATTCGAAAATCGGGCTGCATTGGCTGGCGTCCACACCACATAAATGGACAACATTTGTCGCCAATAGGACGGTGTCAATTTAAGAAACTCTGCCGAGAAGTTATTGGCGTCATGTACGATCCAAATCAAATCTTGCTGATTGTGCGTCGCGCGATATAACACCCTCAACACTCTTCAATCACTATCTTTGATGGACCTGTCATCCTTGTCTGTCTGAGTCTGAAGATGCGTGGCCAAAATCAAATCTTTGTGTAACTACAATGGATTCGGACGCAATTAAACGTGAGGAAAAAAACGTTGGAAGGCATGCACTCGTCACGTCGTTTGATGGACATGTCTTCACGAACTTGTAGAAAAATTCTCGTCTTGGTATCGTCTTCTACGAGTGATTGCATACGTCAGATGGTATACTCTAAATTTGAGTAAAACCAGAACGGATTTTTTCGATGGCCTAAAATTCGAGAAGATCCAAAAGGCAAAACACTCATTATTGTTATTCATCCAAAATACCGCCTTCCAAGATGACATTCAACATTTGCGACTTCAAAACCAACTACCAGCAAAATCAAAATTACAAAAATATTCACAATTAATTGACAATGTGGTCAACAGTATCATTCAACATAAAACACACTATTATTTTACCTAAAACTAACTGGATTTCTAAGCTTATAATTACAGATATTCACGAACGTTATCTCCATACAGGACAATCTAAAACGTTCGTCTTTGTTCGACAGCAATATTGGATAATGGGTAGCCGCAATCTCATTTGAAGAATTGTGGATCATTGCAAGTCTTATTTTATGCAACGCAAAGCAACCAGTCAACAGATCATGGTTGTTCAGTCTCAACCTGAACCACATTTATCAATTTATTTAATTTTATTTATTTTTTTATGAATTACTTTTATTTTCGCTCAAGGCAGCATCTAACCATAATTTACCCTATTGTTATTGTTAAAAACATACATACTCACATAATACACATTGTAACATACATATAATCATTTAACACTCGTACGCATTAACTGCTCATCTTGTACATAGTTAAACGAATTTGCTCTGATGTTAAGCCTAACGGCTTGCATTTCTTATATTCTCTTTGTTTGTTATATTCTTATATTTCTTTACCATGTAAGTTAGTTTTAAGCACTTTTATAATAAATCATTCTTGTTTGACGCCTCATAAAGACAACACGGCCTTTTATTTCTCAGCAACTACCTTACTAGGATTTTGAGTAAGGTAATTGCGACGTTGCGCCATAAGAGCTTTGTTTGGTCAAGAATCTACTAAGAGACTTAACATTGGTGACCCCGACGTGATCCAGTGAATATTACATTGGATTACAAATCAATAATTACATTTCATCGCACAAGAAAAGCTGCTCTTAATCAAATCTTAATATTCACATTGGATGGTTCATAACAGGTAGGGTAATTAATTGTCGCATTAACTGCAATTTAATTTATTGGATCTTCGATCTACATACAAACTACGTCCTAATTCACACCGAGACTGCAATCAACATCATTTCTTCGCATCAACGCTGCATAAACGTGGGAGATTAATAAAAACCAACATCACCTCAACGGTACTCCAGATATCTCAACACAACTGTAATACGCTTGGAACAGCAACGGAACAAATTACCTCATAACGGAACGCAACAAATCACCTCATAACGGAACGAACACATCACCTCTCATTACGGAACACATTGGTAACACCAAAGAACTTCGTGAGTACCCATTTTTTTATTATTTAAAAGTGAAGTGATTATCTCAAAATGGCTGAAGTAAAGTTAGAGAAGCTTAGAGTAAAACGCCAAGTAATCATCGGCCAGCTAGGTAGAACGAAAGAATTCTTAAAACGCGCTTCTGCAGCACTTACCGCTGAACTCGAGACTAGATTAGAATCTCTCGAATCGACGAGAACTAATTCCGAAGCAATCCAACTAAAAATTGAAGAGCTTGACGAGAACGAAGTTACTCTTCCAATCAGAGGTGATTTCGAAGAGAATTATTTTGAAATTCGTCCAGCACTACTAAATTTAATTAGCGATGCCAGGCATCCATCGGATTCAGAACCTACGAATCGTACGGTACTAGACACTACAATTGGAGGCACGCCAATCCGCCTGCCAGAGATACCTCTACCTAAATTCTCGGGAGATTACGTCAATTGGACGTCGTTTTACCAACTTTCGTTACTTTAATCCATAACAATCCGGCCTTGAACAACATCACTCGATTTTATTTCCTACGATCAGCGCTAAGTGAAAAGGCACTTAGCAGCATTCGCGCTCTAGAGGTTAACGAACCCAATTACGAGGTAGCTCTAAAAACACTTGTATCTCGATATAATAAGGAGCAAGTCATAGCTCATGAGCATCTTAGAAGAATCTTTAATCTTTCACAAGTTTCAAGAAACTCCGCAACGGAACTTCGTACGCTCTTGGATGAACTTAACGTTCACTTAAGTGCACTTACATCATTGGGTAGGCCTACAGTCTATTGGGATGATCCCATGATCTACCTGATGTGCACTAAATTAGACAGCCTATTGTTAGATAAATGGAATGACATTCGTTCCCAAGATAGATTTCCAACTCTTGATGAGTTCAAGAAGTTTTTGGAAAACCGAGCTTTCAATCTAGACGAAAAATCATGTCTCGCTCCTGCAGCCTACACTTCGAATCTGAAGAATATTAAACCTAAAAAGGACAATAAACAACCGCAAACGTCTCTCATCGCAGTACACGATAAGCTCTGTAGTTATTGTTCAGGTACGAAACACAATATATATAGATGCCGAAAATTCCTACAACTTTCACCCGAACAACGCTACAATTCAGCAAATGGGTTAAAACTCTGTCTTAACTGCCTCAAAACTGGCCATCTAACTGATTCCTGCAGCTTAGATAAGTGCCGCACTTGCAAGCAGCCACACCATACATTGCTGCATGATCATTTAAAAGCATCATCCGCATCATCTGCTTTATCTGCACAACCTGAAACTCCTTCAAAGGAACCTTGACTAGAATCTCCGCTTGCTAAAATTTCTACAGCTAAGCCCACACCTGTTTTGACCATTCCCATAATAAAAGATCAAACAAGCTCAAACTCCACTATCGGAACATCAGTATTGGTATCAGAATACCAGAAAACCAAAACTCGCTCTTAAATTATATTAGCCACTGCGCTTGTCATGGCCCTCAACAAATACGGCCAACCTCTCTTATGCAGAGCCCTATTAGACTCAGGTTTGCAGCTACATTTCATAACTGAATCTTGCGCTTCACAGCTTGGTCTTGAGCGCTCACGGACTGATCTGCCCATCAGCGGTATTGGAAACTCCACCTCGACAATACGTCACAAAATCACTACGTGCATTTACTCACGGTTCAGTAAATTTTCTAAAACAATCGACTTTCACGTCTTGCCACAAATTACTGGTAACCATCCTGATAGCCTTGCTATCGACCTTCCTATCTTACAGAGTATCGAACTTGGATGGGTAGTCGCTGGCAAACTGCAATCAAAACCTCTGCCGCTTTCACACTGCAACATTGCAACCACAGCACTTCCCACACTGTCTTCTCTAGAAAAGACACTTCACAAATTTTGGGACCTAGAAGACTACAAGGCTCCGTCTAAGACTCTCTCCCAAGAGGAAGAAGAATGTGAGAAACACTTTAAGCAGTCCTTCTCACGAACAAGCTCTGGTCGCTTCATTGTCCATCTTCCATTTCGACGAAACCCGTCACAACTCGGAAACTCACTGAACACAGCTTCTAAAAGATTCAAAACGCTTGAACGCAAGCTCATATGCAAACCGGAACTGCAACAGCCTTACAGAGCATTTATTAACGAGTACATAGATCTTCACCACATGCAAGAAATTTAAACTATACTAACCTCAAACTATTTTTTACCACACCACTGCGTTGTCAAACCGGATAGCTCATCCACAAAACTCCGAGTAGTTTTTGACGGTTCGGCAAAGACTTCAACAAATCTCTCTCTAAATGACCTGCTTATGGTTGGACCAACCGTACAGCCCGACTTATTTGCAGTCTCAATCAATTTTCGCACATTTGTTTACGTATTCATGGCAGATATTCGTCAGATGTTTCGACAAATTCTCATTCACGAAGACGATAGAAAATATCAAATGATAGTTTGGCGCAATGAGCCGAACGAAATACTAAAATACTACATCCTGAATACAGTGACATATGGCACATCATCTGCTCCCTTCTTAGCCACCAGATGTATAGTTCAATTAGCAGAGGAAGAAAAGGCTCAATTTCCTAAAGCAGCCCATGCGGTTTTAAATGGAGTCTATGTAGACAATTTCATGACAGGAGCTAATGACCTCTCAGAAGCTAATAAACTTAAGAAAGATATCATCTCAATCTTAGCAAAAGGGCAGTTTGAACTCAGAAAATTCTGTGCTAATAACGACCGACTTTTAGATGACACTCCAGAAGAACATAGAGAGCCCTTTGTGATAATAAATAATTCCGAGACAGTCAAAACTTTGGGATTGATCTGGCAACCACAGCAAGATCTTTTCAAATTCAATTATGTACCAGAATTTCACAATCAGACTTCCAAAAGGACAGTGCTCTCTGATCTAGGTAAGAATTTCGATCCTCTTGGCTTAATCGGTCCAATCGTCGTAAAAGGGAAGTTGTTCATGCAACAGCTCTGGAAATCTAAACTAGGATGGGACTCACCACTACCAGAGGAGCTTAGCCTTCAATGGCATCGCTACATTCAGCAGCTAAATGAAGTCAAATTCTTGTCCTGCCCTCGGCATCTTCTTAGTCAATCAGAATATGTTGACATCCAACTACATGCATTCTCGGACAGCAGCGAAGCCGCATACGGAACGTGTTGCTATTTACGTTCACTAAGTCGTTCAGGCGAAGTAAACTGCCAGCTCATATGCTCCAAATCACACGTATGTCCAATAAAGTCGACAAGCCTACCTAGACTAGAGTTCCAAGCAGCAGTCATGATGGCCGAGTTAGTTGACAGGCTAACAAAAATACTCCAACTCAAGATCAACGATATTTTCTAGCATACCGATTCGCAGATTGTTTTAGCCTGGATTTCCCAACCATCATACACATGGGTTACATTCGTCGCCAATAGAGTAGCCAGAATTCAAGAACTCTCACAAGCAGAGCAATGGAGACATGTTTCTGGAAAAATTAATCCGGCAGATCTGATCTCAAGAGGTTGTACAGTTGATACCTTACAATCATCATCTCTCTGGTTCCAAGGACCAAGCTTCTTAATTTCAATGCATGAGAGCTGGCGAGAAACAGCAACAATCAGCTCTTTTGAAGAAATCCCGGAAAGAAAATCATCCAACAAGGCGCTCATCGCAGCACATCCGCAATACTACAACGATTCACTCCCAAAACTTGAGAGAATATTCGCTTACGTATATCGTTTCTACAATAAAGCACGAAAAATTCAAACTACTGAGGTGCTTTCAACTCTTCCCACTGTGGAGGAAAGTAATCTCGCCCACAGCGGCTTAATCATAAATATGCAACTTCTTGAATTCAAAAATGAATTTAAATGCCTTCAAAATTCTGAACAAGTTAAACAAACTAGTCGTCTTCGAAATCTTTGCCCATTTATAGCCAGAGATGGCTTGCTCAGGGTCAAAGGACGACTGGAAAACGCTCCTATTAATTATGATTCTAAGCATCAAATCATTTTACCTAAAAGAAATTTATTAACTGATCTAATTTTTTCTTTTTATCATTTAAAGTCGCTTCATGCAGCTCCACAGGCACTTCTCGGTATAATTCGTCAAAGGTACTGGCCTCTAGATGGACTAAACATGGCTCGTCGAGAATTCAATAAATGCCAACGCTGTTTCCGTGTCAAACCAAAATCAGTAGAGCAGTTTATGGGCAATCTTCCACCAGAACGGGTATCACCAGAAGGTCCATTTCTGACCACTGGCGTTGACTTTTGTGGCCCCTTTAAACTACGCTACCAGCGAAGGGCTCGAATAATCATTAAAGGATACATCGCTGTCTTCGTCTGCTTCACCACTAAAGCAGTTCACTTAGAAGCAGTCGGAGATCTAACTACAGCCTCGTTCATCGCAGCACTCCGAAGATTTATCGCCCGGCGCGGCCTCTGTCGTACAATATTCTGCGACAACGCAACCAACTTTGTCGGAGCCCAAAACGAACTCAAAGAACTAGCGAGATTATTCGATAGTGAAAGCCTGATACAGATTAAGGAAATCTGTCGAGTGGACCGAATCGAGTGGCGTTTTATTCCTCCAAGGTCACATCATTTCGGCGGTCTCTGGGAGGCTGCCGTCAAGTCTGCAAAGTACCATTTCATTCGAGTAGCAGCAAATGCGATTCTTAACTATGAAGAACTAACCACTCTCACCGCTCAAATCGAAGCAATTTTGAACTCGCGTCCAATTACACCGCTCTCATCATCCACTTTCTCATAGGACGTCCGTTGCCATCCATACCAGAACCCTGCTTACTAGATGCTAGTATCTCGAGGCTCACCAGGTTTTGACGGTTACAACAAATTCAGCAACAATTTTGGAAACGCTGGTCTCGAGACTACCTCCTTAGCCTACAGGAACGTACCAGGTGGTACAAAAAATCTGAAATTCTCAAAGCAAGCACAATCGTTCTCATACATGACGACAACTTACCCCCATACAAATGGCTTATGGGACGAATCCTCAAGACTTTCCCTGGCTCTGATGGCATCGTACGTGTGGCTGAAGTCAAAACCAAACTTGGCATCTATAAACGAACAGCCAATAAACTCTACCCACTTCCGATGTAAACACAGTTGAAGATATAGATAGCAATACTTCAAGGTGGCCGGCATGTTCAGTCTCAACCTGAACCACATTTATCAATTTATTTAATTTTATTTATTTTTTTATGAATTACTTTTATTTTCACTCAAGGCAGCATCTAACCATAATTTACCCTATTGTTATTATTAAAAACATACATACTCAGATAATACACATTGTAACATACATATAATCATTTAACACTCGTACGCATTAACTGCTCATCTTGTACATAGTTAAACGAATTTGCTCTGATGTTAAGCCTAACGGCTTGCATTTCTTATATTCTCTTTGTTTGTTATATTCTTATATTTCTTTACCATGTAAGTTAGTTTTAAGCACTTTTATAATAAATCATTCTTGTTTGACGCCTCATAAAGACAACACGGCCTTTTATTTCTCAGCAACTACCTTACTAGGATTTTGAGTAAGGTAATTGCGACGTTGCGCCATAAGAGCTTTGTTTGGTCAAGAATCTACTAAGAGACTTAACAATGGTCATCCTCCAAAATGCAGCATCACACCCATTCGCCCGTTTTCAAACACAGGATGTGATTATGCTGGTCCCTTCACCATAAGATTGTAACGATGCTGAAAGGCTAAGACTTTAATAGCCTATTTTGCTCTGTTCGTTTGTATGGCTACAAAAGCCATCCATTTAGAGCTCGTCAGTGATCTGACTACGGATGCTTTCATCGCAGCTCTTCAACGATTTACATCACGGCTTGGAAAATGTGCTAACATCTACAGTGACAACAACAACAAGTAGTGCCTAAACCAAGCGCGTAACGATCTCATAAACTCCTTTTTGGTTAAAAATGGCATAAACTGGCACTTTATTCCACCCTCTGCCCCACACTTTGGTGGATTATGGGAGGCTGGAGTGAAGTCCGTCAAATTGCATTTACGACTAGTTCTTGGCGAATCGATATTAACTTTTTAAGAGATGTTTACTTCATTAACCCAGAATTGAATCTATTTTAAACTCTCGTCCTTTATGTTCTTTATCAGATTTAGATCTTAATCCACTAACCCCGTCTCATTTCCTCATAGGTGAACCTTTTACAGTCATACCTGAGCCGAGCCATTCAGGCACTCCAATCATCATCAGTCTATCACATTGGAATCATATTCAGAGTATGATACGAGGCTTTTGGAAACGCTGGCAATCGGAGTATCTCACAACCTTAGAAGAGCGACCCAAATGGCAAAAACCGAAGATCAATTTCAAACCTGGAGATTTGGTGGTAATTAAGGAACCCAATCTACTATCAGCTACTTGGGTCATGGGTCGAATACTCTCGGTAAGATTGGGTGCTGATCACCATGCACGAATGGCCACTGTTCGTACAGCATCTGGAACATTTGTTCGACCCATTACAAAATTAGCCTTATTGCAAATATCCTGAAACTCATTCAGGGGGGTGGAATGTTTAAGATTTAAATTAAATTTATATGTTATATTGAGAAGTTTAACTATAATGTACGAGTATAAAACTTCATTTTTGTTCATTCAATTATTATTAACGGTGCGCTGAATGATGAGAACGAAAATGCTCTTAACGAGAATGCTCCACAAACAACAACAACTTGCGTACGTCTGCATGATGGGTGCAGAAGTTCATGCACGTCTTGTTTTTAATAAGCATGCTTTCTATAGGAATTCAACCGAAGAGCACACCGTGGACCAAAATTAAGGTAATCATTTTTTGTGTTAGTTAATACAAATTATAAAATAATAATTATAACGTTAAGAAGAAAACTAACTTTTTGTTTTAATCTGATATTTATGTCCGGTGTGGTCTGCTTCTGCATATAAGGGTTACATGTAACCTTTTTAAAAATATTATTTTTAAAAACTTTTAGTTATTGTAAAATTTAATATGGATATAAGCTACACAAATTGTTTTTATGCATATGCTCATCCTTGCCAACAAAAGGAGACATTTAACATTTTGATCTAATAGATAAAAATGTTAGGTGATGTTAATGCTGATGCTCTAGCCATAGGATTAAAATTGGCCATAGTTTTTAACAGTATCCACTGATATAACATTATTCAGATATGTCTTTAGTTTAGAGAACTCTTAAAATATGCTCACTTTTTCCCACTGCTTAACGTTTATTAGCTACATATTATATTATCAGCTGTGCGCATACGTTTCATCGAAGTTGGTCTTCTTGACTGCATCGAGATAAGGATAGATTTTGAAGATTAGACATATTATACTTGAGTTAAATTTAAAAATACAATCTCTAACCTCAACCGGAACTACTAGTAACACAATGCTTTCATTTCGCGTTATCAGTTGTGGACTTTTGTGTGAGCTCCTATTGTGGCTGTGTCTGTACTCTGGACTTGGAGATCAACTTGATTCAGAACTTGAACTCAATTTTAAACTCGTTCATCTGGTATGAGATGCATTACTGCTACAGCTATGTACGTCTTTCATGGCAATTTTTACCGCTTCTCTCACTATTTGAAAGAACACAACCACCAGGAAACTTGGAATGCATCAAAGGATAATTCCATTCATCACCCCGTGACTAACGTGTTGGACGGACACCTCTCTTGTCCTCCTGTTAATCTGTAAAAACTGGGAACCAACTCAAATTGGACCACGTTGACATTACAGTTCTATGGTGCGCCTATACTTTTTTCATGATTTGTTCTGTTTTTATCAAAATTTCTAATAAAAATCATAGAATTTGTAAGCCAAAAGCAGAAACATATTAGTTTTAGTACAGTTTACACTGAAAAGGAACCATAATATTAATTTTTCTTAAATTATTGCATTCATTTCTCAATTTTTGAATGCAACGGATCACTTTTTGAACGGCTGACTTCACCTCATTGTTTTTTCCCCCGCTGTTGAGCAATATACATAAGCACAAATTATATTACAACTACATTCATAATAGCTTGGTCTCATAAGAAATGCACGGGACAACTAACCCATGCTTATCCTTACCTTATGGATAAAATCCTCTCTCTTGTAGGTAGAAAGAGAGCATTTAAGTCGGGACTTAAGACAATATATTTGCTCTATGGTTGACATGTTTCTCGATATGTTTGGCATTGGTGGCCATTCACAGTGAAAAAATTATATTCTAATTTTCAGGAATTTAAATACGGAATTAAGATCAAAAAACCTTAACATTGAAGAAATACACTTCAAATTTCAAATTAAAATTAAATTAATTTTTTTATATCTAACTTAGTATTTTTATTCATTTATTTATATGGTGCAAACATCGCATCAACTACAAAACAAATAACATTGAACATGAACATATTTTCAATATGTATTGAAAAAAAAATGTTGGGATGCGACCCACACTGATAACTTCCCATAAAAAATAATTTGCATATGATTAAATACTTCGATTTCAAAATCTATTTTTTAAGCGCGATTTAATTCAAAAAACAATTTTTAGTACTATTTACGTATTATTTTTGTGGATTTTATTTTGTATAAAAAACTGACTGTTGGATTTTAATAAAAATTAGCTGAATGTCGAAAATATTGTTTTCTGGGGGATAAAATTAGTTTCAAGCCAATGTTTTTAAATTTTCAAAAGATATTAAGTAAGCAGTAAATTTTAACCAAGTCTTAGTTTTGTTTTTTTTCTTAGGTTTTTTTGTATTTAGTACAAGAACTGTCAATTCGATTTTTATCATAATATTACCAGATATCAAAAACGATATTTTAAGTTGCACAACATTGTTTCGGAGATGAAATCATTTTTTATTCGTAAAATTTTCGAGGTGACACATTTTTTTCAGTTTAGTTTATCCAAAAATATACCAGCAGGTTTAAAAATATTTGATTCGAAGAAAGAGGGAAAACCTCAATTTTTCTAATTGGCAACCACAAAAAGTTTATATTCTTCTTCTTTTTTGTCCTGTGTTTTTTTTTATTGATTTCATTCCCAATCAAAAAAAACAAATTATACAAAATATAAATAATAAATTATAACAAAAATGTCTTTTCATTGACTCCCTCGAACTTTCGTTGAATTTGTATACATTGTCCTCTATCTTTTGTTTTGTTTAATAATCTGGAAATTTATTATTTTACATTGGAATTCTCTCTTATTTTTACCCCTACTCCAATACATTCCACATGCAAAACATGTGGAACGAATTGTTTAGGAAGTCGTAAAAAGATGTCAGGACTATTCAAATATATAGGTATGCAAAGCCCTTACGCAACACAATCCAATCGTTTCTCTATATACCGGCATACAGTCCTCATTGGTCCAATATCTTAATTGTCATCATCAACGAAAGTTTTGTGCTTTAAGTTCTCTTAATAGCGGTGGTATATTCACGACTCAAATTCTAGATGCACATTTTTTAGCTGTTCGATCAGATATATTTTACATTTATAAGCATTCGACACATAAACTAACTTTGCACTTCTTGCACATTGTTCTTATTTGTGACCTGCAGTTTGGAGCAGCACATCTCTTCCTTTTTTTGTCTGGGTGGAAACAATTCAATGGTCATAACGATCAATCTAATATCATCTAAGATTCTGGCCGTTGAAATAAACCTTCCAGAAGGTCCGGGGCTTTTTCGTGACACAGCATACCTTGTCAGATACGTTTCGACTACAGCACGTCTGCAGTTCAGTTGCGTTATTTTGTTTGTTTTTTTCGAAAGAACTCAAAAATTTTGAATGACTGAAAACGACAAGAATGACAAGAAAAAATTCACCACTATTTCTTGTTTCTGATGTTGATGCGCTATACATTTTTATTTTCATCCATTCGATCTGTTCCTCCCATTCCTTTGTTGTAGAGGTGTATCATTGGAGACATTTGAACCGTAACGTTTTTTTCAATTCCCGAGAGTAACGTTTTACAGGGACTGTTGGATTCACTCCAAATTTTGTAGACCCGGCCGTAACAACACCATTGTCTCTCCAACGAACATACAAAATCTCACCGTTTTGTTGCATTGCACTGGCGATGGTACCTCCTGGCTGCTTTTCAAATCCAAATCTACTAGGAAGGTAAGTTGTGTAGTTTTTTTTATGCAAACCAAGCTGATGTGTTTGTTTCGAGGAAAGCTTTGGTGTAAGGCTGTGTGCTCTCAAATAACAAAAAAGGCTTCGCCCGCAAAACCCGTCTGGAGAATTTACACACCAGGCTTCGAATCCGAATCTGATTGGCTTACCTCTGATGAATTGCTTCATTGGATGCATGCCAAAATACTTGATCATGTATTCGTCATGTTCAATATCTTGATTCGGCAATGAAACGTCCCATACACTTTTGTTTGACGGTGTTGATTAGTGTACGCAGCTTCCACACCTTGTCGGAAGAATCAAAATCCACATCATTGTCAGGACAGTGTATATATTTCAAAATGGATAAAAATCTTTTTCGGCGCATACCTTTGCTAAGCATTTCATTATACATGTCAGATGTCTGATCCCAATAGTGATGAAAGGAAGGCAGAACATAAGAACCGCTAGAGCTAGCAGTTGTTTTCCAGGTAAGTGTCGAATGTCCTTTACCTCATGTTCCTCGTTGCCGGACTCTTCATCGGTAAGAACACAAGGCTCAGGAGGTTCTATATAAATATCATCAGGAGTATTGCTCACAGGTGCATCCGAAAATAAGATGTAAAGTGCATCCTGCAGCGAAAATCCAGGCCTGCAAAGTTTTATTGCAATAGTACCTATAGATTTTCATACAAAACATGCAAAATAATAGCACAACCATATTGGCGCAGTTATGCCACAGGGCATTACTCATAAATGTGGTCTTTCCCACGACACAAAAAAAATATGCTCGATGTAAACCAGTTATATTTTTTTTATTCTAAAAACTGAAACAAAATATTAGTCAAGTAGAATATTTTGAGAACGAAAAATAATCTATAATATAAAATGCCTAGATAACGACGTGCGAAGATTGGCCGCCGCAAAAGACACGCAACAAGTGTATTCACAGAACTTAAGCGAAGAAATACAAAATATATTAAGATACAATGCTCGTCACCATTTTAGTCCAACAACCCTAAACGGATATTCAATCAGTTCAATATCAAATGTAATATGAGTAAATTAAAATTGCTCTATGTTTATCATAAACACTCAATACATCTTTTTAAAAGTCGTTTTTGCATTTTGTTCTTATTATTTAAGAAAAAACGTTGTTTGAAGTCGATATTGATGTTTCTAGAGATATGATTGACTAAAAAAGGTTTCCAAAAGTAAACGAGCATTTAAGGAAGGTAGAATTATGAGATTATTTAAGATCTAGATCAGGAAAAGAAAGAAATATTAGAAACTAATTTCACAATTTTAAAATTATGAGATGGTTTCTTACAGAAAGGTATTTAATTGTGTATCTTAAAAACTAAACTTTAACATATTTTGTTTCTTTTTTTTTTGCAACAGCGGTTCTGCTCCAGTATACTTGTATTTAGAATGTTCCGCTGAAGTCAAATGCTGGAAAATGATGTTCTTCAGATTCCGGATGAATCTCCAAGCCGAAGGATTTAAGCATTGAAAACAAATTTTCTGGCCGTAAATTTATTATTATTCAAATAAAATGTTTTAGTTTTAATAAGAAGAATGTTGTTTTTAATTAACATCAAAGCATTTGGTTTGTTTTGTTTGATAACTTTTCTGCAATGCCAACTGTATTTGCTTAGTTAGATCTCGTTGCATGTTAACACCTGTGATCTTCAGCCTAGAGGAGTTCTTAAAAAAGGACGGACCAATAACGTCAACGGCTCAAAATCCATATCAAACGGTAACTTTTTGAAATTCTCTTGCATTGTATATAATTATAACCAGCACAACCAATAGAGGTAGGTATTTTGGAATGCTAGTTTTTATTTGATCTTAAGCATATGAACATCCTATTAAGAATATGTTTATCCAATGCACACATCCATTTTATATTGCATGCCGTGCAGATGCTGTGATGTCTCACGATTAGGAAATATAGTCAAACACGTTTTATCTTTTAGCTTGTTCTTTATTAAGTGGCACTTCCTTTTAGAATGCCTTAACCATTGTCTTATACTTAATTATCATCTATATAAACTCTAAATAAGTGTTATACTAAAATATAGTATTCTAGTACTCATATTGAAATCTGCTTACACTACAATACCCCCTTTTTTTGCTTTAAATAATTATTTAAATTATTTACAATTATTATAAATAATATACAATATATTTTTGTTGTTTTAATGAAATTCATAATACAAATTTTAATTCACAAATAGTTTCTTTTTAAATATATTTTTATTTTTTTACTTAAGACTATCTTAATTATTTCATATTTCATATTTATTACCTTCATGTTTGATATTTATTTTTTTTAATTTTTATTTCATGTTTTTGTTTCAACATTTAAAATGCAGTTTTTACCTATATATTAAAAAAAATGATAATAATAATAATTATTTTATGCATTTGAACTGGATAGGATTTAAACTTTTTATTTAATTTAAATTTTTAGTTTTCAGGGCACAGATTGTTTCCTTTTTCTTTCATTTTATTTGATCTATATGTCTTTTTATAATTTTTCCATCTTGCAATTCACAAAGGTACAATCGTTTTTCAATAATTTCTTTTATTTTAGCTTCTAACCATATTGATTTATTTCCTTTAATATTTTTAATTTGAACATTTTTACCTAATTTTAGTTTTCTTGCAATTCTTCCCCTATAATATTTTCTTTGTAAATGTTTGCTTTCAATTTCTTTCCTGTTATAACTATTTTCAAATTTATTTTTCTTATCTGGTATGATCATATCTAATCTAGTTTTAATTTTTCGTCCATACATAGCATCGGAAGGAGATTGACCAGTTGAACAATGTGGAGTCACCCTGTAAGCTAATAAAAAATTTTTAAAGCGACTTCTATTTCATAACTTGTTTTTGGTTTGTTTTCAAGCGCTTTGAAAAGGCCGTTTTTATCGTTCTTACTGAATTCTCAGCTTGTCCATTATTTTGAGGAAAGTATGTTGGAGTTGTCCTATGGTCTATGCCATTTGAAGAAAAAAAATCTTCAAGTTCTTTGGACTTAAAGACGGAACCGTTGTCAGATACTACAATATCACACAAACCATGTCTAGCAAAAGTTTCCCTAAGTTTATCTCTTGTAAACTGAGAAGTTGCCTGTTTTGTTTTAAATACCTCCAACCATTTGGATTTTGAATCCACAATAACTAGAAACCAGTGACTCCATTTAGGTCCTGTGTAGTCCATGTGAACACGAGACCAAGGTTTAATTGGTATCGGCCAAGACACTAATTCAGCTTTGGGAGGATTATCACTATTTAATTTACATGATTCACAATTCTTGCAACGATTTTCAATAGCTTGCATGTGTGGAGACAGTGTTGGGGCGGCAAAATTTTTGAAATTTTAGAGGCGAAAAACAGTAAAGAGACAATCAATTTTAAAAATTGGTTCAGATTAGTTTTTATAAGAAATTGTTAATAGAATATACATATTATAATTCAATTAATTAATTTACTTCTTAATCTGCATGGGCAAGATGTCGATTTTTTAATAGATCAATTAGGCTTTATTGAGTAATGTTCTTTACTTTCTGTTCTTTTAGTGAGATTAATCTCACGGGTATGAAGCATTACTAAAGCTGAATAACTTCTCAATTTGTGTGTGAAATAAAAATACCGTAGATTTGCATGTATTGAATGTCATTTTGATATTCATTCATTTGTTCATAACATAAAATTTTAGTTTAAAACAATTTTTTTCAAAAACTATGCATACTTTTGACTTGATTTAAAAATAAGCTAATAGACAAAAATGTTGGCTTTAAAAAAAGATATAATACTTAATTGTAAGTATTACCGTTATTTTGTAATTATTTATTTTTTTAATGTATACATTTTTTTAAATTGTCCCTACCGCCTAAACGGGGGGAGATAGACCCTCCTCCCATAGTAAAAAAATGCTTGTTTTTAACTGTTCTATACAAATTCGTCATTAAATTTTGTCGCCTAAGTTATCGTATTCTTCCCTGATTTTTGTTCTAGCCGGAATTAGAAGAGATTTCCGAAACAAGATATCGAAGAAGTACAGTCACACCCTTCTCTATCACAAGATACGTACAAGACGTCGTCAAATTTTCCTTCATCACAAGATACTGAAGAAATCCAATAAACAACTGTTAATTTAAAATTTAATACTGGGGCCCTACTATCTAATTCGATTCTATAGTAAAAATGTTCGAATTCGAAAAATCACTACTCCGTAATTCTATAAGCAAGTTCTAAAACCGAAAATCGAACAGCTCTAGTAGTGCCAACTATTTTTTTTGTTTTCTTAGCGCAAAATTGGTACTACCTACTGCTAAAGTTAATGTCAAATTCGTGCGAATTCGGAAATAATCATTCTATATCAAATGTGTTTGCGAGGAGGTCAATTTAAGAATTTTGCTTTCAAAATGTAAGTAAATAAAAGTTATAAATTAGTAATTCGTGGCATTTTTCATAGATATGGTATTGTTTATGTGTAATTTATGTTTTTGTTTCAGGGAATCATCTAAAACTGCAAATATGAAAACATCGCAATTTGAGATTCTGGTGGAGTTCATGATGAAGCAACCAGATTTATCCATGGGGTATTTAAAAACACCCGAAGCGAGACAAAAATCAAGACATTTGTGGACCAATTTATCCGAAGTATTAAATGCTGAAGGGCCCCCGCAACGTGATGCAGTGGGATGGAAAAAGGTATAAGAAGTAAAAACATTGACAAATTCTTATATTTTATTATTTTTTTCTCAGGTTTGGGCTGACTTCAAAGTACACACCAAAGCCAAGTTGAGGAAAAATAAAATTAATTTGTCCGGAACTGGTGGTGGTCCGCCTAAATATCATTCCCTTACTCCATTGGAAGAAAAGGTCAGTGAGTTGCTCGACTTAGGTCAAGCAATCGACGGAATGAATGGTTCCTTAAGCTTCGGCTTGCATGATATTAGCAGCATTCAGGAACAACTTGCAGAAGCAGATGATGGAGATGCAGACATTATATATATGTTAAATGACGTGGTTGATAACTCAGAAATCAATTTAAACGATGTTCTGAGCACTGAAAAAGAAAATATCCCACAACAGCGAATAACACCAAAAAAACGACAAACATCACTCCTCAAAAAATAAATTGAGCATCAAATAGCATATCAAAACAATTCGTCCGATGCTTTAAGAGAGATAAATGAAAATTTAAAAGGAATTTTAAAATACGAAAGAAGGGACTTTGAATTAAACGAAAAAAATTACAAATTAAGGAAAGAGAAATTCGAGCTTAAAAAACAAAAATTTGAATTTAATCTATTTTCATAGATAGTACCACTCGAAAGTAGAATCGGAAATGACTTTCGAATAGAATCAAAAGTAGAATCGAGTTACATAGTAGGGCCCCTGATTCCTTCCTATTTAATTTGAATAAAGAAACAGGGGATTTTATAACTTTAAATGGTATACCACAAAATGATAATACGGACTTTAAAAATTCCAGAAATGATTATAGTGATAAAACGAGGTATTGTTCAAAAAGTTTATACCAACGCACTTTAAAAAACGGAGAGATTCAACGCCGTGAGTGGTTAACTTAATCAGATAATCAGAAACTAAAGAGTATGTATTTTGTGTTCCATGCTTATTATTTGGTAGAAGTGGTGAAATGAATGCTTTTACTGGTGAAGGATTTCGTGACTGGAAAAACTCAAAAGCACACATTCAAGGTCATGAAAATTCTGATTTCCACAAAACTAACATTAGTCATTTTAAAGCTGAAGCAGTTGTTCACGGGCGTGTTGATCAACGTCTAATAAAACAATTTGATGAAGAAATAGCGTATTGGAACAAAAATTTATACCGATTAATTGCAATTATTAAATCACTAGCAATAAGAGGGTTTCCATTTCGAGGGAATTCAGAACGAATAGGAGATCCCCATAATGGGGATTTTTTAGGAACGGTAAATCTTCTTTCTGAATTTGATAACTTTTTATCTGAACATTTAAAATTGTATGAAGAAATTATATTGTTAATTCAGTATAAAGTACTACAACAAATTTCCAGTGAAGTGTAATCTGCTAAGTATTTTGGTATAATTGTAGACTCTACTCCTGATATTGCACATGTTGATCAGTGTACTATAATTATCAGATATGTACGTGATAACTGTGAGATTGTTGAAAGGTTTCTAGAATTTCTACCAAATACCGGCCATAAAGCTAAAGATATTGAGGATGGTTTGTTAAAATCTCTCAAAAATAATGGTTTGGACATAATAAACTGTCGTGGTCAATCTTATGATAATGCAAACAATATGTCAGGTATAGTTCAGGCCTTCAGACACGAATCAAAACCATTAATCCTTTAGCAGATTACGTTCCTTGTGCTGCTCATTCTTTAAATTTGGTAGGATCATGTGCAGTTGAATCGGTAATAGAAGCAGTCGACTTCTTTTCTACTTTGCAAGAACTATACAATTTCTTTACTATATCTACACATCGTTGGGAGATTTTAGTGCATCCGTTGTTTAGATCTATAACTCTCTGGCTCTATTTCTTCAAGACATGAGAGCAGACAATTTTCTGATTATGAAGAAAAAGCCAAAACACTATCTGGAGTTCACGATTATTATCGTTATGATACTCATCGCAAAAATACCAGAAGAATTCAGCCAGATGAGTCACGGGTAAATGAAAGAACACCTTTTTCTGGACAAGAAAATTTTCGCACAAATGTTTATTACCCTATTCTAGACACTCTGAGTGTACAATTGGCCGGGCGTAAAAGTGCATACGAAAAGTTTTACGCAAATTTTAATTTTTTTGATGATTTATCCGAAATAGATACAAACGAATTGAAAAATCTTACCAATAAACTAGTCAGTAAGTATCCTGACGATTTGGAAGAGACGTTAGGCAATGAATGCATACATTTACATTTTCAACTGAAAGATTCCTTAGTAAATACGGAAGATGTACGCTCTGCACAAAAAATATGCAATGTAATGCATTCACGGAGTCTTTGAGATGTTTATCCGAATGTGGACATTGATCTCCGTATTTTTAATATTCCGGCTACAAATTGTTCAGGAGAAAGATCTTTTTTCACTCTAAAACGCGTAAAAACCTATTTACGCGCAAGCATGGGCCAAGAAGATAGACTTAATGCTCTTGCATTACTGTCAATTGAAGCTCAACTAATTCAAGAAATTAATTATGACGATATAATCGACATTTTTGCGCGGACCAAAGCCAGAAAAAAGAATTTTTAAAATTAATTAATATTGAAAAAAAAGATTTATGATTTCTCTGTTTAAAATTTATAACTTATTTATCTGTCATGCTTATTATTTATATTTAAAGAAATATATTTCAATAAATAAAGTTATTTTAAAATAAAAATATTGGATCAAAATTAATGAAATTCAATTTCTCAAAAAGGGCGGCGCATCGAACGGGGCCTAGGGCGGCAGCAAGCCTAAATCCGTCACTGTGTGGAGAATGTTATTCCTCTAGAATTACAGCTTGCAGTTTTTGAGGAACAATCACTCGATCACCCCAAAAAAGAATCTTTTCTTTTATACCTACTTATTTCCCTGCTTCGTTTTGAAAATGGACTAAATTTATCGCCCTTTAATTTATTTAAAGAACCTTGTTTTACCACTCGAAATATCTTTTTCAATAAAGGATCTTTTTTTGATTCGTAAAATATGTCTTCTTTCGAAACAGGCATATGATTTTTCTCTCCTAAGAAATTTATTTGACACACTTCCTCTTCAAATTCTTGATCTTCAGAATTGGATAATCTAGAGAGGGGATCGGCTATGTTCTCCTTGCCAGGAATGTGTTTAATTTTAAAATCATAGCCACTATAATATAGATATAGAACTATAATAAAGATTTTTGATCGGTTTTTAACTCAAACTTTCTACCAATTAGATATAATCTTAACTTTTTGAAAGCATCCACTACAGAATAATTTTTCTCGGATTTATTTAATCGACGAGATATAAAAGAAATAGGGCGTCCTCTACCCTCTTTAACTGTGGATAAGACTCCAGCAATACTACGTTTTGATGCATCTGTTGTCAAAACAAGGGGAGAATTTAAATCGAAATGAGCTAGCGTTATGTCCTCTGCTATTTTACTTTTAATTGTATCAAAAGATTCTTTACATTTAGAATTAAAATCAAAAATAACATCTTTTTTTAAAAGATTGTAAACCGGAGACATTATTTCAGCTAAGCCCTCAATTAATTTTGAATAATAATTTACAACTCCGCAAAAAGCCTTAACTTCACTCACATTTCGTGGTTCAGAAGTTTTTAAAAATGCTTTGACTCTATCCATGTTTTTGGATAGGCCTTTCGAATTAATTGTGTGGCCTAAATACTCAATTGAGTCAGCGAGAAACACACACATTTTTTTTTTGTTTAATCTGATTCCAGCTTGTGAAAGTTTATCAAATAATGCTTCTAATCTTTCAAGAAGCCCTTCAGCTGATGAAGCTGCTACTAGAATATCGTCAACAAAAGCGGCTATACCTTTTAAACCAGAAATGATCTTTTCCATTTCTTGTTGAAAAATACTTGTGGCTACTTTGATGCCATATGGCATTCTAAGCACCTTGTAAATTCCCATGTCAGTGCTTTAGGCACAAAGCATTTGGGATCTCTCATCTAAAAGACATTGCATGAAAGCTTGTTTCACGTCTAATTTGCAGAAAATTTTACCTCCATGTAATGAAGTAAAAATGTCCTCTATGCGAGGTAGAGGATGATTAAAATCCTTCAGATGTGGGTTAAGTGTGACCTTATAGTCTCCACTTATTCTTATGCCACCATCACTTTTGGGTACTAAAACAATTGGCGTACCCCACTCTGCATTATCGATTTTCTCTATGAGTCCTTCTTTAACCCATTTATCTAATTCTGAACGAACGATATCTCGTTTGGCAAAAGGAACCTGACCAGGTTTCCAGAACTTAGGTCGAGCATTTTCACTTATATCAAGTGATATTTTTTTGTATTTATACATTTCTAATTCATCTTTAAATAATTTATTATGTAATTTTAGTTTTAATTCATTATTTAATTTTTTAATTTATTTAAAGTTTTTGCTGGAATCGCTGATATTCCCGCTCCACTTTACAATTCAAACTGCATTGATTTCCCTATTATGGAAAGAGAAATGACAATTGGTTTGTTTACATTTTCAATTAAAATCTTAATATCTAACTTATCTTCTACTCCCACGGTGTTGATGTGTTTTGTGCTGTTGTTCTCCTGTTGTCTTCTTGGCTTATCATTTTGCTTTGTTGTTCGGTTTGATTTGTTGTTTGTGCCTTCTTGTTTACCTCGTTGTCGGCAGGCTTCACTCAGGTGTCCAATTTTGCCACATGTTGAACATTTATATGTTTTATATCGGCACGTGTTTGGTGAGTGTCCAGATTTGTTACAGCGATAACAGCGAAATTGATTGATGCTAGATTGTGCTGTTTTTGCTTGATGCTTCGTATTGGAGCTCTAGCTGCTACGATTTGGTGTGACCACGTTGACTGTTTGATCGAAACTAGCTTTATTTTCACTAGCTTGGGCCAGTTGTAGGGCTGTAGGAAGATCAACTTCCTTCTCTTCTGCTAAGCGTTAGTATTTTTTTTTTACGAAGACCTGTGATGAACTTGTACTTAAGCCATTCTGATATTTCAGCTCCGAATTCACACTTTGAGGCAGATTCCATGACTCGGGCATGCCATCCGTTCACGGACTCGTCATCATTTTGGGTCATTTCCATGAATTTTTGTCGATCATTCCATCTGTTTTGTGATGGGACATAATGTTGGTCCAGAATGACACACAATTCCTTGAAAGTATTGGTTTCTGGTTTGTCGGGTGTCGTCAGATTCCAAAGTAGCTTGTATGCTTGTGGACTTAGAACTGTGATGGGGACGCTTACTTTTTCAATTTGTGATGTCTCACGATTAGGAAATATAGTCAAACACGTTTTATCTTTTAGCTTGTTCTTTATTAAGTGGCACTTCCTTTTAGAATGCCTTAACCATTGTCTTATACTTAATTATCATCTATATAAACTCTAAATAAGTGTTATACTAAAATATAGTATTCTAGTACTCACATTGAGATCTGCTTACACTACAGATGCTAATGTTGTGCTATTCAAAAAATCCAACTATGAAAGTATATCCCACAACCAATTTACCACTGAAAATCCAATCTTACAACTAATGTTGAAATGAAAAAAATACGTATGGTGCTAGAAATGCAACCACTGATAATTATTCCCAATTAGAATCAAACTGTTGGAAATGCATCCAAATATTTTTGCGTTCCGAACGTGAATTTTACGATTTTGCGTTTTAACGTGAACGTGAATTTTACGTTTTTGTGTTTTAACGTAAACGTGAATTTTACGTTTTTGCGTTTTAACGTAAACGTGAATTTTATGTTTTTGCGTTTTAGGTTTCAACTTTTGCTAAGCATGGTCTAGAACCCAAAATAATACCATATCTAACGTTTAATAAGCATGGTCTAGAACCCAAATTATTACCGATATCTAACGTTTGCTAAGCATGGTCTAGAACCCAAAATAATACCAGTACCAGAACCCTGGTGATGCCGGTATTTAGCATAGATCAGAACCCTGGTGATGCCGGTGTTCTAGAACCCTCTAGTTACAACTACTCTTATCTTTTGTGTTTTTAAATTCAATAAAATCAAATTTAAGACAAAATTTGAATGATTTATATTTGTATTGAAATACCGAACGATTTATTTCATTTTGAATTCGTGTGTCTTTACCGAGCAGCTGATTCTGAACCGTCAAAATTATTCTCCACTAACTTTGTAGCCGATTTTTTTTTATATACGTCGGAGGGGAAATTTCAACAACTTTTGTAGTTAAATTTAACCAATTAGGATCCCTTGACTACGTAGCCACTATCTTTGTGAATGCGATCATTCATAATGGCTGGTTCCCATAAAAAATGCACGGGACAACTAACGCATGCTTATCCTTATGGACAAAATCCTCTCAATTTAGCTTGTGGGCCGAAAGAGAGCAAACCCATTAAGTCGGGACTCTAGACAATATATTTCCTCAATGCTTAAAGATATGCTTGATATTATAGAAGTGCACTTTTGCCCTATTTGGATAAATGCTCACTATTCGGACCAAGAAGTAGTACCCGTGGCATGATGGTTAGTGCGTTGGACTGTCATGCAAGGGGTCTTGGGTTCAATCCCTGCCTGTGCCACCTTAATTTAAAAAATTAATTTTCGCGGGTACTACCTCTTGCGAGGAATTGACAAATCCTTCAAGAGTAATTCGGATTCGGCCTAAAATTATAGGTCCCTTCCATTCCTGACAACAGTAGTCCCACACAGGAATGGTTGAGAGTTCTAAGTCACTAGGCCCTGGTTCACAACGGACTGTTGCGCCACCCCATTTGATTTGATTCGGACCAAGAAAAAAGGGAAGCAAAACCATTTTTTTTATGAAAAGGCTAGGATTCCGGGAGTAATTGGATGCGTAGATGGCAGCCACATAAGAATTCAATTATTATTTTTATTATTATTCAATTATAATAGAAAATGTTTTTAGCTTGAATACTATGTTTGTTTGTTACAAGTATTACCTTGTTTGTTCAATTGTGTCTTTATACAATTTAATTTAATTTAAGGTTTGTGATCACAAAATATGGATCAGACATGCTGTAGCTAGTCATGATTCCTTTACATAGAATTCGAGTGAGCTTTGGGGGATCTTACAAAGGAATTTCGAGAGTGGAGATAGAAATATATGGCTACTAGGTATACAGCAAAATCAACTAAATAAAAAAATCTTTGAAAATCTAAATTTGCAGAGGACGCTGGCTATCCCCTTGAACCCTTTCTGATTACACCGTTCAGATCCGCCCAAGAAGGAAGCAGTCAAAGCGACTTTAATATGAGGCATTCGAAATCAAGGAATATAATGGAAAGAACGATTGGTGTTCTAAAGAATCGCTGCAGATGCCTGCTCGGTGCAATGCTATTGCATTACACCCCCGGAATTGTAAATGTATGTTTGGCTCTTCATAACATTTGTTTTTACTACAAAACACATCCACCAATAGATCAAAATCCTGACGCTGTATAGCATATATCACCGTATTCTGATACCATCCATGATAATCTCGTTGAAAACAATGAGATAGCCATTAGCATAAGGAACCAATTGTTGCAAGAATGAAAAAGATTTCGATAACATAAATAATGGCTTTATTTCAAATTCAGTGCTTTTTAAATAATAAAAGATACATACATAAATAAAATTCTTAAACATATTATCAAAGTAAGTTAAATAAAGTAAGGTAACTCGAGTGATGCAAGGTAATTGTTTGTATACCATCATTTCTGGTTCAGTTCATTTTATAATTTGTAATTTATAGACATATGTAAGTTAGATATAGTAAGTAAATTAAGGTAAGGTAACTTCAGTAAAACGCTGAAGTTAATTTATATACATACATTAAGGATTCAGAGTTTTAACTTTTCATCCATTAGATACAATTAGTTTTTTTTTTCAACTCAATTTCCGTTAATCTTATTTCGTTTTCTTTCATCTTATGATTTTATTTTCATTTCATTTTAAGCTTTAAAACTTTCAATTTCTCTTCTTCCAGATAAAATCTTTTTCTTTCATACCTTGCACATTGCTTAAGATGCTCTTCAATTTTGCTTAAAGAAAGCTTTACCTCAAGATACAAAGCCTCTTGCACTTTGGTTTGCTTTCCCAACATTTGAGTTAAATTTCTTCCAGCTGTGTTGCCTTATACGAATTCTTCACTTCTGAAATTTTGTTCTGCTGTTGGGGATTCCATTTGAGCAGTAATTTCTGTTTCAGCCTCAGGTGTAATTGTCAATTGTCTGTTTGTGTTAGAGATGTTTCAAGAGTTTCGATGGTGGTGATTGTGCACATATTTAACAAAGTTGGATTTGGTCTAGAACCCCCAAATACATTGCCCTCCGGGTCAACAATGTTGTTCAGTTGAAGTAAACCGGCAATAATACTATCGGTTTCGTTCAAATATTTAGGTTTTAACGTACCTCCTCCAGTTTCCTCCATTTTTTTTTATTAAACAGCAGTTTTTGTTTGATCTTAAATTTGGCATCGAACCAAACCTGTTAAAAGATTTATGGAATACCAAAATAGACTGACCTCTGTTTTTTCTCACCTTTTGCCATTCTTTTTCGGTTCTAGTCGGTGGCGCCAAGGAATAGAGGGTATTCGCAACCGATTCCCATTTTTGTTTTCTATCATCTGTTTGGGGACGCCTCTCTTAAAATTTGTGGCCAATGATGGGTTAAGTTCCATCAGTTCCAATAGCCGTTTCATTTGGTCCGGATTCGTAACTTTCACCCTAAGTAAGAAAAAATAAGTGAATACAGATGAAAAACAGAAAAAAAAACAAAAATCTTAAATTTTTGTTGTATTTTTCACACCGGCGTTTGATAATGTACAGCCGCCAAAAAGGAACGTTTTACTTGGCGTGTTAGATTACTTAAACGACAACTGCAATATTTATGAGAGTGACATTTGTCGATCAAAAATATAGATTCCACAAAACACCAGATGTCAAGTAGCGTAACGATAAGTAAAACGCTATCATAACAACATTCACAATGCCAACTTGAGTGAACGACAATTGTTATACAAATAAAACGCCTGCTACAATAGGGGTGATTATACATGGTAGACTTTTGATCCCAATAGTGACGACAGGAAGGCGGAATATTACAGCCACTTAGAATTAAAATTCCAACAACACTTTTGGCTGTAACATCGGTTACATTTTTTTGACACATATATTTTTGTGTTTCTTCTCGTAAATGCTCCCATTCTTTTTCATCGAAAAACTCCTCAAAAAATTCATTTGGTGTTTTTTTTTGTATAGGCTTCATGATCTGGGAGCGGAAATTCTGTGCTTTCCGAGTTTTCAAAATCACCTTCTAAACACGAGGAAGTCAGTCTCGTTTCCTTTTTCTCCATCCGAGTTTTTAACCATTTTGAATTCTCAAAAAGATTTTGCACCGTTGTTGACTTTTTGGATAATTTCATCCGTGCCCCGCTGGGGTTAAAAGTTGTTTGCCAGTTAAGGTCGAATGTCCTGGGGAGTTATTTCCTAATTTCCGAAACGATAATCGTCAAAACGATTATCATTAACGATATCGTCAATAATTTGCTTCACGTAACTAACTAACACTCGTCTCGTTCAATCGTTTTCAGTATAAGTTCGTTGAGTATATTATACTATGACTGAAATGTCAAAATGAACTCAATAGCTTGAAAATGTTATTAAACTTGGTTTTGCTCTATGAGAAAATTTGCAAAAAATGTATTGTTAATAAACATGCCACCTATTTTATGATGTTTATTGTTATTGTTACCTTTTTAAATGCAGTATTTTTGGTTATAATTTGTTGCCGCCGAAGATAAAACAATAATATCAAAATGTTTGTCCAATGAATTATATTTTTGTAAATCAGCTATAGTAATAAACCCAATTTGGTTCAAGGGAAGGAAGTGAAGGCTTCATTTTATCCACAGGAAACATAACTTGGCTTCAAAAATATTTTTTGTTTCCAAAACTAATTTGGTTTGTGCTAATTAGTGCTTTGTGCAAGAGCGATACAAAAATCGTTGCCTGTCGAATATACCAATGTTCCTACGCCCCAAAGTTTCAATATTTACAACAAATTTTAATATTGAATGTAATATACATTATGTATGTAGAACGACAACCGGCTGGCAAATTTATTGTTTATAATATCATTATAAAGTCCTCTTTTGCAATTCCAAAACTATAATTATTTTATTTATTTAACAACAATTAAGAGAGATTACTAATGTTTTGTGTATAAAAAAATGCGTAACCGAATTCATTGTATTTTTTGAGCTTTTATTTTCATTTTGTAACAAAACTTAACTACACCGAAACTTTTTTGCTTCAATTTGCTTAGTTGTCAATGGAAATTAATAGCAGACGAGACCTACTTAGCTATCGTGCAGAGGCTATTGTTTTGACGATTATTTTCTTATCATTCATAAATGTGGTCTTCCCCACTACACAAAAAAAATATACTCGATGTTTTTATCTTGTGTTAGGTGAAATAATATTTAAGATTGGAAAAAATATGGAATATATTTCCGTTCCTTTTGTGATGCCATTTGGCATCGCAGGGCTTTAATAATGCTGATCGAACAATTTACATAATATATTATCTTACAATTTGATATTTTATTTTTTGTCAATTTGAAATTTTAATTTACTTATATTACATTTTATATTGAACTAATTGAATATCCGTTTAGGGTTGTTGGACTAAAATGGTGACTAAGGTCACCATACAAATGTGTAACTTGCGTTGTTTTAATCTGTCATTTTATCTTAATATATTGTCTTTCTTTGCTTAAGTTCTGTGAATACACTTTTTGCATGTCATTTGACGTGGCCGATTTTCGCACGTCGTACTCTAGGCATTTTATATTATAGATTATTTTTCGTTATCAAAATATTCTACGTGACAATTATTTCGGTGTTCACCGCTTTTCTGTTAAAATGTGTAATAAATTTTGTCTGCTATAAACATCACGGAGCCCGAGACCTTTGCAACGAATGCAAAACCTTAAATAGCGTCAGGAAGGAAAACCAGACTTTTTTTATATTATAGATAAAATAAGAACTATATTAATTTGTTCTTTTTCTAATTTAAATTGTAGGTTTCTGGACTTAATTGAAATACCTTTCTTTCATTCATGATATATTCATTTCGATGTCGTCGAAATCTGCAATTTAATTCAAACCCGAATCCAGAATTACTCAATTTTGGTTTTTGAAATATTATTTTGTTTGTAATTCGAAAGCACTGATATACGAGTACATAAGGTTTTTTTTAAATCAATTTCATGAAATAATTAAAAATTTTCCTTAAGGTTTTGTAAAGGATGCTAACAAAATTTAATAATTGCTAAAATGACAACTTTAGGTATCAAATTATTTAGAACACTGTTGTCCAGCAAGTTATGGTCTAACTATTTAATTTGGATGACTCATGTGAAAGCATTCCAAGATTCGAACAGTTGTTGCCATATTTAAGAGCTAAAATACAATAGCTTAGAGAGTTTTTGGTGAATTTCGCGCAGAAATGTAGGAAATTGTTTTGAAGCGTTGCTTTTTTCCAAAAACAAAACACACTTTTCTTGTTTTCATTTCTATTAATGCGAAGAACGCTGCAAAAATTTAAAAATCCAGAAAATGAGGGAGGATCTGATATGTAAAAATGTCGGGCTTTTTTGACGTAGTTTTTACGAACTCAATTTCCGGGAGTCTCTTATTATTATCGTTATCAATCAGCTTGCTCGTATTTGGATCTTATAAAGGCGTGAACAAAACTTAAAGATTGTAGAGACAAAAAGGTTTGGTTCTTGAATTTAAGGAAATAGTTGTATTTAAGAATATGTTTTCTCTAAAAAACTTAATTAAAACAAAGTAAGTTCAGTAAACAAATAAGTTGGGAAGAAAAGTTTTGTAGTACTCACAAATAACACGTTTCTAAGCTTTTATATCAATAGATATAAAACGTTAATTATGATTTTCACTTAGCTATCAGTTTAACAAAAGTGCCACTTGACTTTTTGGGACATTTGTATTACTGAAATTTAAATCTCAGTTCTAGAGCTTCAAAAGCAAATTCATTTCAAAAGTAGATTTATTTAATTTTTTAAGATCTTTTGTATTCAACAGAAAACCAATTTTTAAAGAAATGAAATGCACGACCCAGCAAGAGCTTGATAATATCTTCCAAAAAGTCTGTTTAAAAATATTGCCAATATTTTAAGATTTAAAAATGTACCTCCAAAATAAGTTCTTCTCAAAAATTTAAATGCCATTTTTTGGTCGAAAAATCTATACTAACCTATTTTTTTTCGAAAATCATTTTAAATTTTGTCTTAAAAATATTTTCGGTATAAGCACTAAATAAAGAGCTTATAAATATATGAACATTTTACATTTAAATTTCGTAAAAAAATGTTGTCCCCTTTCTGAGATAACGAGTTTTGTAAACAAAATAAGTATTTTATTAAAAATTAAAAAAAATACATTTTTGATCATAACAAATCATCATCAATTTGATCATTGACAAGAGCTTGCACAGAAAAAAAAAGATTTTGAAATCGTTCCATTAGTTCTTGAGAAAAAAAAAAAACAATTTTTATGAAAATAATTTAAAGCATGACTAAAGTTTTTTCTACTTCTAAATTGAGCGAAAATCAAAATTTCAGTTGTTTTTGACAGCAAATAACTTTTTGGTGAATGTCGTTAAATTACTAATAAATCTTTAAATGAAATCTCAAAACAACTTAACTGTATAAGCCTTTTGGCTCATATGACCCCCCCCCCTGGATCGTCAATTGGTCAAAAGTTGATGAATTTGTGCTGTGTTTTTGGAATAGGGCTGAATACCCGATTCATATAATGTTCTTGGTCCAGTCTTCAGTCAAAAGTAGTTTTTTGGCAACAAAGTTTAAGGAAGTAAAATACAAATGTTGTTTTTATATACAAAAAATAAATAATTCAAAATATAATTGGGGTCATATCCATTAACGCAATACGATTAGTTTTGAATTGAAGGGAATTCCTACGAAAGGACCACATGTAGCTAAAATCGGAGTTCTGATTCGTCATCAGCATCAAAAATTAAACGAACTTTAAAACCACAACAGAATTCAAATCTAGTTTTTTTTTTCAAAACTTCAGGTAAAGTCAAATGAAGACTTATGAGTCTTTGATAACTAATAAGAAATTACGAAAGCTAATTGAAATAGCAAAATGATTTAAACTGTTTATTTGTTTTTTTTTTTTGTATTATTATTTGCTAAAGACGAAACAAAAAATAAATCTATAATCTACTATAATAACTGACCTGAACAGAACAAATCAAGTTTGGGAAAAAAAAGAAGATTTTTTCTTGGAAAAAAGTACATTTAATATTTTTTTTAATTACTTAAAAACTAAGAAGTTACAGCTTAACATCTAGTTTTTCTTTTTGAGTGAAAATGTGTTAAAGCGTTGAATTAAAAACAAAATTCTACTAATTACATACAATTTTGAAAACAAAATTACAACTTTATTTAAAAACTGCTGCGCCACAAAACTTGATTATTTTTGGATGAGATAAAGCATATCGTCGAATTATCTTAATTGCAGGATTTGTTACAATACCGCTTCGTTTTGATTTGTTATTGAAAATAAAACACAATTACTGCTTTCAAAATTTGTGGTGGTTATGTGAAACTTACTTTGAAGTAGTCTTGCCATCATGGCTCATGGTTCTAGTCAATGAACGCACAATTAAATTGTAGCGAAGTTGATTGGTTCTGCAGGTGAAGGTTGTGGGTTTTTAATTCTTGAAACATCATTTGGGCAGTTTGTATGGGCATTCCTGTGTCGACAGTCTTCAATGTGATCCCAAAGAGTTCTTTACAAAACGCACTTAGTTTTGGTGATTCAATATGTATTTAGGAATTCAGCTTCTATTTTTCCAGTATATAAGTTAACCAAAATTGCCGAAAATTCTAAAATAGTACATACGAAAATGATGAGATTTTCATTATTCAAAAGACTTACCAATGATTTTCGATTAAAGTCATTTAGGAGGTGTTCTCCCAGCAGGTTGCATCAAAGTCGACATTCAGTTCATCATCTACGTGGTATATGTCGGCCTAAGCGCCGCAGTAGCTCAGTGTCTTTACCGTTCTTTAGTGAGATATATGGCGCTTAAGACATGGATTTAGACTTATTAGGTAAAGATTAAGCAAGTTAATCACAATATAACTGTTTCGATTCGCACTTACACAACTGAACCTCGAGTGACATTGCACTCTATGAGAAGATGTTGCTTGAATTGCAGCTACAAAAGTCGTTTCTTTTTTGGTCGGCTTGTATCATATTTCTTGGCAGCTGATGAATGGGTTTCGATCGTTGGAAGTCCTAAAGAACCATAGCAAATTAATTGTTTTCTTTTTGAAATCGAAATTATGGAACTGTCATTTTTGACAAGAATTCCATAATTTCGTCGCTTTAGTGCAGAACTAGTCTAAGTCACAATTTCAATTTTTTTCAAAAGAACGATTTTAAAACTTGAAAATGTGTTTACTCCTAACATATTTAATGAAACCCTTTGGCGTAAAAAACATACATATTTTTTTTTATTGGATTTTAATGGAACTACAATATTTATGAGGCTATGTTATTTAGGCTGATTTTTTGACATAGTATTCTCGTGCATTTATATTTTGAGTGCAGAAGAAGCCTATCTCATAATTGTGGACATAGGATTTTTCATTTAATCATTTTTTGTTTCCAAAATGGACATAGGATCAATGACAATGATCAATGTCACTCGACGTATCTAAAAAAGTTTAATATAATAAAATAAATAAAAAATGATTTTTGTTTTAACAATTTTATTCTTAATAAAACAATGAATGAAAGTAGTTTCAAATTATTATAGAAAAATTAACAGTCTTCATTAAAAAAAAATAATGTAATGTACCTGGTTATTAAAAGTATGAAGTTATTAAAAGTATCGTTAAATATTATAGTAACTATAATTATCAGGTCATTGAATTTATCATCACATTGTTTTAAAAACTACAAACCTTAAGTTTTTCATAATAAAAAAATAAAAATAGTTCAGTCACATTTCCTTAAAAAATAAAGTTGAGAAATATATATATAGGTAATATTTGATTAGAAATTAATCAGAGTCGTTGTTGTCCACCTCCATGTCATCTTGAGGACTAGCACATTTAAGATTCTCGTAGAATGGGTGATATATTTCAGGAATAACTTTTTCCTGACAAAGATGTATAAGATCCTTATACTTACATTTTTGTATTTGAATTTGATTGTTTCTTAGCGGCACAAGGTTGTAGGTGTCTAAGTCTTGGAGAGTTCCTCTTTTTTTCTCTATTGTGTTGATGACTTTCATTCAAAGGCGTATTTGAAATTTATTAAGTTGGGATTTTCTGGGAATGTTTAACCAACTTTAATTTAGCTCCATTTAACGTTGTTTCCTTCTTCATCTTTTTTTCCAGTTTTTGGTTGTGTCATTAAGCATTTTTTTCAGGTCAAAAATGTCCTCTGCATACATTTCTTTAACTATATAAGGCTTACTGCTTGAACAGAATGAGATGCAGCTGTAGCTAAAAAAATCGCTGTAGTATAAGCTGTCAATAAAAACGCTCACTAATGTAGCAAAGGTCGCCCACAATGGTGTAGCGCAGGAAATTTATTCGGGCATGTTCAACGCATATGAAATTATATTTGAACTGAATTTGTAAGGTAGCATACTATTAAAAAGTTACAAAACCAGAAAAAATTCTCAAATGCATTGAACGCTCCCAAAAAAAAAAGTGAAAATGGGTTTCCCCCATCTGTCATCTCAAATGTAGCTTGTAGCGTTGCCAAAAGTTAAAGTTGAGTCAACTTGCGCTGCAACTACTGCTACAGCTACAGCTACAGCTTCTCATTGTGTCGATGTATACTATTTTCGTATCTTTTAACTTTGACAGTGCTACAGGCAACAGCTACAGCTACACCATTCTGTTCAAGCAGTTAGTCTTGCAAGCTGTTCGCGTAACATTATACCACTGGTCTGGGCAGTAAATTGGAATATTTTTGGTGGCTCTTTCGATCACACTATTACCGCGTTTACAAGGAGAATTGAATCCGAATTGAATCAGGATTTAGCGCCGTATAGACCTGGATCGGATCGAAATAGGATTACTCGATCCAATCCCACTAAAAGAGGTGAATCGAATCGAAAATTTGTTTGTAAACCTGAATCGGGGAATCGAGTTATTGGTGTGTGAGGTCCTGCTTGTGTGCATGCGATAAGTTTTTTCCATCTTGTTTGTTCTAAGCAAAAATACTCCATTTAAATGGAGTATTTTTGGTTCTAATCTGAATTTAATTTGGCGTTCGTCTTTGTGTTGAGAGGTACAAACAAAACAAGAACCGGTTTCGATTTTGTCCACTGCAGTTGTCGGAATAAAAACTAAAACATTTTTTCTCTTCAGCAACTTTGGTTTCTATGAAAGAGAGCACACAGCTTCCTATTTCACAAGAACCTCTCGATGCTATAGCTTCATGGCACATAATGCAAAAACCTTGACGGGAACCAGTGTCATACACAGTTAGATTATAAGTAGACAGCTTGCGCCTGTAATATAACTGTGAGATTTCAGCTTTTGTTGACAGAAGTGCTTTTTGCAGGTCAAAAGCAGCAACGCAGAAATCAGATCGGAGTTTGTCTTTGTTTTTCTCGTTTCTTGCCAGTTCTTTAGCTTTAAGATGATTCGTCATAATTTCTTCCATACTTTCTTTCACTTCGCCATGTGAATTTTTAAATTTGTTGCACAGATCGTATTGGTTTTTTTTGGGTACATGGAATGATAAATTAAACTCATTCATAAAAATTTGGCGTTACATGGATAAGAATGCCTTTGGACGGACGTTTGTTTTTTCTTTGTACATTTCATGCAGTTTTGTTATATTCAGTCCAGTTGGTAGATACTCTCTTTGTGTGTTGGATCTGCAGTAATGGCTTTCTACTCTTTGAATGCTATTAATATGTTAACGAACTGACTCTTTTACTCAACTCGAAAGACGAGAGTTCAGATTTACGTGTCCGCGCTTGTCTTCATCTACTACAGTGATTCCTTTTTTAAAAGTTTTATTTACCACAGTTATAACTATTTGATGGGTTATAGATAGTGCATTTATAAAAAATATTTGGCACACTTTAATTTTTTGATCAGTCTAGCGTTGTCATATAGTAATAATACGAGAGATTTCTTCTACTTTCGGAGTTTTCTTCATTACCTGAAGTCGTTGGCCTTACACGTACTCCTTTTTTTTGCTGAACGCCAACGTGTTTTGAAATATAATCTCTCTGCCGATTTATGTCTCCTATTTTCCAAAATTCATTGAAAATCTGTTGTCTACAAGCTTCTTCGATTTTAAGTTGGCATTTCAGCCTGCATTTTTCGCTACAGGGAAGTTTCATTTTTCGTTCGCAAACTATTTCGTTTTTAAAATTAACGTATTTTTGCCCACTGTTTCTTAAAGCTTTTCGTATGTTTCGAGTCCATTCCGCCTCTTTGCGAACGCGCTTTCTCGAAACCGTAGAATTTGACTCACCTGGAACTATTACGTATTCTACTTTTTTGTAGTTTTGAACTGCGTTTTCTTCGTTGGTGGTATGTTGATGGCTTGTGAAGTCTTCTCTGGAAATGCTAACTGAGTTGTTTTCATTGTTTGTTGGATTATGTTCGCTAGCATCATTGTCATTATTAGTAGATGAGAAAAAACTGCTATTCGAAGGGCAATAATCAGAACCATCATCTGTTTCAAAAGCGTCGCCCTCGTCAGTATCTAAAAAATAAGATTTTTTTTTTAACTTAAAATGAAACTATCCCATTTCAATTATTGTACCATGTTCATGTTGGTTTCCAGAACTGAGCTCATCTATTGCAGATTCTCTAACTATAACTTGTTCTAATGGTTCTAGTTCCGTCAGTACTTCAAAAGAATCTTTCAATATATTTAAGACAACTTATAATAAATAGATTAAAATTTGTATCCTATACTTGTAAAAAGTTGTTTTATATTTTTAAAATATTTTTTTCACAAAATACTCGTACGTTATAAAGAATAAACTACACATTTTATTTCAAATAATACAAACCTGTATCACCCCGACGTTTTAGGACGAGGCTAAGCATCTTTTGGCCTCTTGACATGCTGTTGGACATCTTATTAAAACTAACGAACTTAAAGCACTGGCACAAGTCACTACAAATATAATGGAAAAAGGAACACACATTATTAATTTTCTTTGTGCAATACTAAACTATGTCCTTATTGTGGACTTAGGCTATACGTTTTTTAAAGCTCAAAAAACCCAAGTCCATAAAGTGGACATAGATTAGTTCTGCACAATAAAAAAAAGGCTTAGGACATAGGCTTATACCGTACAATTAAAACTGTGAACGAACGACTGTACGTATGGACACGATCATTACACAGGCACGCGCAGAATGCAACTGGCTTTCTTCTCATAAAAAAAACTTAAATTCGAAATTTTGGACTTAGGCTAGTTCTGCATTAAAGCGTCGATTTTTTCCTGTAGTACAATCTGCCATTTTGCCTTTTTTCCACCATTCACAGATATGGAGAGTTCAGCTCCAGCTGGATTCCATCTCTAGCTTTTCGAGGATGAGTTTTAGTAAGTACGTCGGATTGTCTTGCCAGGGGTCCTGGGTTCAATCCCTACCTGCGCCATGTAAAGTTCATTGAGGGGTACTGCTCTTACAAATGCTCCAAGAGTGATTCTTGTCATCAAAAGTGCTTTCCCAAATTAGCCGTATGGAATCAGTCTAAAACTGTAGGTCCCCTCCATCTCTGACAACATTATTTGTTGAAGAGTTCATGCTCTTTCCTTTATTGCTATTAAGACGATGATGGTAGGTTTTTTTTTTGACTGACTAGAAACCTACTCCGAGCGCGTGGTGTTTTGGGTGATAGCTGTAATATATGTCATACTCGTTTTTCTACAAACCACCACTCTCGAGCCATCTCATCTCTTGCAGTGCTATTAAAGCAGCCTTAAATTTACATGGCTAGGACATCGGTTAGATGTTGTGCCGCATCGGAGAAGCTACGATAGCACTTGTGCACTTCTACCAGTCCGTAACGGAGAAGGATTTTCACCATCTATCCGACTGAAGGCTAACCGCAATTCTGCTTTATACAGTACGCCCTGAACTACTGTCGCTTTAATTAGTTTAACACTCTTTACGTAACAAATGTATAAGTGGACCGAGGTAGTTATAAACTTAAAATTCAATCATATGATGTAACCAAGCGACTTCACTGGACATTTACGAGTAATATTATGACGAGGACGTTGTCTCGCCTAATTTTTGGGGTCTATTTTACATTGTTATTTTTTACAATTTTTTCCTAGAAAATTAAAACAAAGAAAACATTTAAAATCGCAATTAAGTTTTTGGTAAATTTTATTTTCCATTAAACACATAAGTTAGAACAAAATATTTTGACGAAGTAAGACAAATTAATTTATAGGTATTCAAGTTTGATTTGATTGATTTAATTTGAACCTGATAAGAGGACATTTTATTAATATCTAGTACTCCATGTCTAAGATTTGATGAGGAAATAATTAAAGAAGAAAATAAACTTGTGCTGTGGTCACTGGCAACATTGTTTGCGAACATCTGAGGTAACAGTTGGCTTAACATCAATTGGCTCAACGTTAGTCGGTCTAATTACATCACCTTCTGGAGGATCTCGTATTTGCTTTTGAGACACAATGCGATAAATTTCTTTAAAAAGATTTTAACAACAAAATAAGATCATGAATAAAGACTACATTGTAACTTATTATACCTGTGAGAATATTCTGGAATGCTGTTTCGACATTGGTTGAATCCAGAGCCGATGTTTCAATAAAACTGAGCCCGTTTCGCTCAGCGAATGACTTGGCTTCATCCGTGGGCACCGTTCTTAAATGCCTTAAGTCAGATTTATTACCAACAAGCATTATAACAATGTTTTGATCTGCATGATCTCTTAGTTCCCGCAACCATCGTTCAACATTCTCGTAAGTGAGATGCTTAGCAATGTCGTAAACAAGAAGTGCTCCGACTGCCCCTCTGTAGTATGCTGAAGTAATAGCACGATATCTCTCTTGTCCAGCAGTGTCCCAAATTTGGGCCTTAATAGTTTTTCCGTCAACCTTGTTTAAGAAATTAAGAGTATTTAAGGTTTGTAAAATGTAAACCAATGTTAAATGTTGTTCATATCACCTCAATACTTCTTGTAGCAAACTCAACACCAATAGTTGATTTAGATTCCAAATTAAATTCATTTCTTGTAAATCTGGAAAGCAAATTACTTTTACCTACACCCGAATCTCCTATCAAAACAACTGAAACAAAAAATATTATTGTAGTTTTATTGTATTAACCTAATTTGATTTTATAAATATTATATCTAGTTAAAAGAGAAAGAGAAAGAACTAAATTAAACAATTATTGATCTAATCAAAATACTAGTCTGTTATTAAAATTGAAAAGGAAGGCCTACAAATGACATAAGGTTGCAAACTTGCACAATTAGCCTTATTTCAATAAATTTAGACTAACTAAAATCAATTTTCTGATGTTTGCACTGAATAATTTCAGCAAAACAAGTCATATTAATTATTCTTAGTAAATAAAAACATGCATTAGTAAATAAATAAAATGCATTTTTTCCTTAAGAGTTCTATTGTATCTGCAAAATCGACACAGAAAATTCGGTTCAAAAATTAATTAGGTCTCTCGACAATTCGTAGAAAACCAGGGAGTAGTGCCTTACAACATTTCCATACCTTTGAACGAGTTATTTAAGGTATGGGGGGACTTTTCTATGCCAAATCCGATCGGCTTATTTGAATAAATACACTTCACGAAATCCTTAATGTTCACGATCAAATTGTTCACAAACAAAATTTCCCATGATCAAAATCAAACAAAGTGTTCAAACTCATAAGTATATGCTGGCTGTTGTACCCACTCTCAAAATTGTTCGTGAACAGCTACGACTGTTTGCTATCACTCGAACGAAATAAATTAAGTTCATTCGAAATAAAATGAGTACTCGAAAATATTGTGAACAATATGAATTAAGATCAGTCATCGTGCGTGTTGGTCGTTGGTGGCGAGCTAGGTATATTTTATGTATAATTTATTTTATCTATGCATTGTTTTTTTGCTTTTAGTGGTTGAAAAATAAAATGAGCAAGGATAAGGGGCATTTTTGTTGATGTGCATTGGTATTGTATATATTTTGGTTAAAGGATTGTTAGCAGGTAGAATAGAAACGAATATGCAGATATGGACATTAAAATAGATACACTAAACAAAGTTTTAAGAATTCAAATATTTTTTAACCGGAATGGAAGAAAAATCTTAAATTTGGACTTTAATTTCTTTGTATTGTTGTTTTATTCATTAATTAAACAATACAAAATAATAATAATACAACATACATTTATTTTTCAGTAGTAAATATAAAAACCGCAATATATTTCATGGACATTAATATAGAAACAATAATTTCAAAAATTTGTTTAACAATTTTTTATTAACAAAAAATAGTTTAATATTTCAATGCTTGACCTCTGCCTTTAATAAGAGGCTGAAATATGTTGGGCATTGAGTCAAATCAGGAGATTGGGACGGCCAGCCACTCCGTAACATTGATTTTTTTTATCCTAAAAGTAGTTTTTGCTTGGGATCTTTATCCTCCTGTTGAATCCATCTTAGAGGCATGTTCTCTTCAGCATGAGGCATGATATTAACGTACATTATCTGATCCATTTTGCCTTCTATCAGATGAATTGGGCCTACGCCATACAACGAAAAACAACCCCAAAATAGTATACTACCACCTCGATGCTTAACCGTCTTCTTTGTGTATTGTGGACTGAGTTCTTTCAAAGATGGCCTTCACACGTTTTATCTTCCATCATTTCCGAATAAGTTGATCTTTTTTTTTTCAGTCCACAACACATTTCTCCAATTTTTTAATCCTTCTTGGCCAGTACAATCAACATGGTCTTAAGCGAATTTTAAGCAAAAATGATTCTCTTCCGTAGAAAAGGGATTCTTCTTGCCATCCTTCCACGCAAATTACATTTAACTTGTCTTCTGCGAACTGTTCTATCTGAGATATTAAACTATAATTTAGCTCTGTTGAGCAAGATGATTTTGCAATCTTCTCTTGCTGTTGTTTTTCTTGGTTGACCAAGCTGTTTTTGTAATATCTGTGGCTTAATTTTGTTTGCAATTAACTTGAGAGACCTCTTCACGGTTCCAGCGATTTCTCGTAGGGATTTACCTTCTTTACGGAAAGCTAAAACGGCAGACTTCTCTTCGGGGGAACAATGTTTTCCTTCATATTAATTGGAATTTAATTTATTTAACTAACTGTTCTAGAACAGTAAGTGTATCTTAGAACTAAATGTTCTAAAATACACTTACTGTTTCAGAAAGGGAATAGTTGATATTTATAACACCAAAAAAAACAAAAACACACCTTGAAGCCAAAATACACTTACTGTCTCATAAATAGAATAGTTGATATTTTAAACACAAAGAAAAAAAACAAAAACACATCTTCGAAACAAGAAAAACTCATTTTATGAACGAAACCGTAAATCTGCAATGAGTAAACAATTAATGAATAACTAACGGTCTTGTTATTTTTCATAAAAGTCTAGCCATTACTTTACTTTAAGAAAATGCAGTTGTCTATTTTAATGTCCATATCTGTAAATTGCAACACTCCAAAAAATTAGCGTCGGTATTAGAGTCAAGTGTTTTTTTTTTATAACTTACCGGCCCTATGCGGGCGCTTAGGTTAATCCGTTATCTTACAACTACTGTCTTTCATTCTAAAAAAAAAAAAAACATTTTAATACCTACTAATTAACAATAATTTAATCTAAGACCAAGAAAATTAAACTCTATGGGACACAATCCTACTGACCCGAAGGTGCTCGGCTCCTTCCAGTGCGAGGACGTCTCGACTGTAAAGCAGTCGCCTATCTACAGTTTTTCGGCTGTCGCGGTAGATTAGCGGAACCGCCTCTCTATCCTGTATCAGCCCCCGATTGTCTAAATAGAGGAAATATTCGGGCGGAATGTTGCTGTTTAAACGTGCACTTTCGTCACTACCGTCTACCATTAACATGTCATAAGGCATTTGCGAAGTCTGGTCGGCTTTAGATAACGCGGCCAGGGAGTCTTGGTACAATTGTAAGAGTGCACCGGCAACTGCAAAAGCTTGTTCGGAAGCCATATTACGGCGAAGAGTCCGCAATGGTCACTGTCTTACTCGAACACCCGTAAATAGTTTCTTGGTCCACATAGGAACCGCTCCTTGGGAACGATGGTCTATCAGTAGCCAACAGGTAGAGCATTTTCTCGGCATTACAATTGACAATCCATTTAAATGACTATTACTACGAGAATTTTGTATTTGATTTTTCTAATCTGCATGTTTAGCATTCAAATCATCGGCCATTAGATACAAATTCTCTTCCGATTTCAGTTGCAAGCACTGACAAAGTGTTATAAATTGAGCTGGCTGAGGTAATTCCGGTGCATTAGACGCGATCGCATGCAAACGCTTTCATTGGTGGAGAGAAATGCACACGATACATGCAAGTTAACACATCATACTTTTTAGTAAATACGTCACAATTTACTTGCACCCGAAAATCATTTAACCCAAAAACCATTAAACCCGAAAGGAAACTTAAATCTTAAATGTATTAAAATCGATAGTGTTAACAAACGACACAAACAAGTCACGTCCACATCATCATATCATGTCCAGCGACAAGATTAATTTAATTACATTCTTTGTCACCCCACTCACACACTGCACAATAATCAAGAATATATAGCTGCAATAGTTGCTATATAAACCCTAGACCGAAGTTATCCTTATCTTCAGTTCCTGTGTAACCTGCGATCAAGCTGATCATATTATTTTTTGTATCTTATATTAAAATTGTATTGCTTACAAATTGTTTTAAATAAAGTTTTTTTTTTAACTAAGCCGAGAAGCTAATTTTTAATTGGGGGCTCAACCGGTATCCCTTCAGCATAAAATTAAGATTTAAAAACATAAAGTGTGTGGTTCCAGCTAAAACAAACCTGAGAACTATTCTACAAAGATAGAAGAAAGCGCGACAAACCAAGTAGAAGCAGCATCATCAGACACCAGTCCGAGACCAGCTAAACTTACAAAGGAGACATTTTTTAAGTATATATTTATTTTATACTTTATATTTATATTTGTTATTAAATACTTTTTAATTAAATTTACATATTTTATTATAGCGTGTGTGTAAAGTGTCCTGGTGCAACAGATAATATTATAATATCTCGTTTTCTTTTTTCAAGAAGCCTTAATTTCGAGGCAATATTGGCCAGATTAGAATTCACATATGCTGCAAGCGACCTATGCACATAATAGAACAAGAACTGAGCGTTCAAAATTTTTAAAAATACAACAATAAAGTGGAAAAGATTTATTTCGATGACAAAGAAGTTATCAATAATATTCAAGATCAATTAAGAGATGTATGATGGAGAAAATTAAAAGTATCCATAATGACATTGATGTATGGCCAATGACAAACCTATCTGGAGGAAACAATACCCCTACCTTCTATCTGCAAATAACTTCGTGAACAACGAAGTTCTTAAAATATTGGGAGAAGGAATTATTAGACCTTCCAAATTTCCTTTCAATAGCCCCGTCTGGGTTGTACCAAAAAAAGGTACAAACGAGGACGGCACATCAAATAGTCGATTAGTCATCGATTATAAAAAGCTTAATGAAAGCACGATTTCTGACAAGTACCCTATACCGGATACTTATGTCATATTATCGAGCTTAGGAAAAGCTAAATACTTTTCCACTCTTGAATTGGAATCAGGATGCCATCAATTCAAAGTGAAACCAGAAGACATTGAAAAAAAAACAGGTTTTTCCGTTAATAGTGGAAAATATGATATGCAATGGATGATATTCTTAGACCTAGAAAAATATGTCATGTTTACATAGATGACATAATTATCTATTCAAATTCAATTAAAGAACACACGAGGCATCTTGAAGCAATAATTCAAGTGTTGAAAGAAGCTAATATGAAAATTTCAATAGAAAAATCTACTCTCTACGAAGAGAAAGTAGACTTCCTCGGTTATGTCGTCGGACATAAAGTAATAAAAACTAATCCCGAAGCTAAAACCTTAAGGCAGTTAAGATGATTTTTAGGAATGATTCGATACTACTGAAAGTTTATCCAAACTAAGAACAAATTGCAAAACCACTTACAAAATACCTTCAGAGAGAAGACGGACAAGTATCAACTCACATGGAAAAAAAGACAGCTCTCCATAACATTCATATTCAAAATCAGAACGCAGTTATGCCGCAAATGAAAAAGAAATCTTTGCAACCATTTACGCTTTGAAGAATTTGAGGTATTATTTATATGGTGTCACAAGTTTAGAGACCCACACGAAACACATTTTCGGTTTCACCAAAAAATCCGAACGCAAAGATGAAGAGATGGCATGCTCTTATAGAAGAACATGCACCTAAAATGATATATAAACCAGGTCATAATAACGTTGTCGCTTACAAAAAATTTAAATCAAATATCTAAAACAAATACAGTACACCCAGCTGAAAGTAGCGAAGAAAATGGCATAGACTTCATAGACAGACCAGTGAACCAATACAGCCAACAAGTTATAATAAATAAAGGCATTAGTACGATACAAGATCAACTAACTCCATTTTCTGAAAGGAAACGACATTTGATAACGTACGAAGACACTATGGACTTAATCACTATATTTTTATGAAATATTTACAAGACGGAATAATAGCGCTATACACCACATCTGGAGGTATTTACGAAATAAATGTAATCCTAAAAGAACATTTTAAAAATAAGTTCATCAGAACAAAGTATTTTGCCCACAATATTCCAAATTAAGATGACCAAGCAGATATAATAAAACTAACTCATAACCGAGCACATAGAAATGCCCGAGAAAATGTTAAACAGATTTTGGAACAATATTAATGGCCTAAAATGCAAGATGAATTTTTTCAATACATTAAACATTGTGAAATATGTAACGTTAACAAATATAACAGACATCCTACCCCATTGGTGAGACACCTATTCAAAAAATAAAAAAAGAGGGAAAATCAATTCACATTGATGTTACATGAAAAACACAAATACTCTAAATTCCTTGTCATAAAATACATTGATAATTGCAGTGTATAAACCAATAGCAACTTCACTTGGAATTTGATAAAGGTCAAACGTAAAGATCATAAGACCTGTTGGCTTTTGCTTCCCGTCTTCCCCTTTCATTAAGAATTTATAAACGTCTTAGACACCTTGAGATTTCATTTCGCTTAAAATTTCCGTTTCGTCGACATTGAAGAGAAAAGAAGCGTAGCAGATACCTTTTGATTGATTGAGATGCTTATGTAATTTAACCGTAATGGGACAGAAACCGGCATGAATTGGTTTACGAAGGAAGTTGTCGGCTATTTTTTGGGATTTTACAAATATTAATAAACTGCCGTCACGAAGTTGGCTTACACTATCGTAGTCGGTGACTGCAAAAATTCTTAAAAACTAGCATACTATTAATAAGTTAAATAACTTTCTGGTACTATGCAGGCGCTCTAGATTAATTTATTATCTTATAACTAATGCGTTTCGGTCTATGAAAAACCTTAGTATTAACTAAAAATGACTATTTGAAATGAAAAAAACCTGACTGTCACTAACCTAAATCTGGAACCTATGTTAGTCAGCCAGTCCAACTTTAAATAACGTTTGCAGCCACCAAAACTGGCATTCAGCTCCATCCAGTGCGAGACATGTCGATTATATACGGTTTTATGGCAGTATCAGCTTTCGATTGTCTAAATAGAGGAAAGCATCTAACAGCACAAATATGCTTAAACGTTTCCGTAGAATTCGTTATTGGTGTAATAATTACTTACTTACTTAAGGTGGCACTACAGTCCGAATGGACCTGGACCTCAACCAACATGCGTCTCCAGTCAACTCGGTTCCTAGTTAGCTGTCTCCAGTTTCGCACGCCAAGTTGGTTGAGGTCCTCTCCCACCTGGGTGCGCCACCTGAGTCACGGTCTTCCTCTACTGCGCCGTCCCTCGGGATTGGATTCGAAGACTTTCCGGGCTGGAGCGTTGACTTTAATTCTGTTAACTAGGTCAGTGTCGCTGTACAGTACGTCGTTATATCTTCTCCTCCATTCTCCATCTATGCGTACAGGACCAAAAATCACCTGAAGAATGTTTCTCTCGAAGCATCCTAACACGCTCTCAGCCTTCTTTGACAGGGTCCAGGCCTCAGCGCCATAAATGAGAACCGGGTTGATGAGGGTCTTGTATATGGTGATTTTAGATTCTCGAGAGAGGACTTTACTTCTCAATTGCTTTCTAATTCCAAAGAAGCAGCGATTTGTTATTCTTCGTTTGATTTCAGCGCTGTCGTCGTTGTCTGTGTTAATAGCGGTGCCTAGGTAGATGAAGTCCTTAACTACCTCAAAGTTATAGCTGTCCATGGTCACGTTTTGTACAAGAAGTCGTTGTTCAATGCCCTTTTTTGATGACAGCATTTACTTGCAGCCAAACAACAGGCACGCAAAGCGGCGCTGCATAAAACGACGAGAGCTGCTCGTGAGCTCTATGAGCACAAGAGGCGAGAGGAACGCCGACTTCTCAGAAGGAAAAAAAAAGGCCGTGAGAAGCGTGGGGTCGAAGATGTTGAGAGGTATAAAAGCAGGAATGAGGTTCGAAAGTTTTATGAAGAGGTGAAACAGGTGAAATTCACAGGTACATAAGCCCAGACCCGAAGGCTGCAAAGACGAAAGTGGAAACATCGTGGAACCGCAGCCAATGCTGAGGATATGGAAGGACCACTTCTGCAGACTGTATAACGGCGACGAAGAACTGAATTCCGCTGTCAGGCAAGACGATCCATTCAATATAGACGACGAAAGCCAACAATCCCGTCCTCCCGACTTAGACGAAGTAAAGATTGCCATATCTAAGTTGAAGTCTAATAAAGCCGCTGGAGCAGATGGCTTGAATGCCGAGCTCTTTAAAGCAGCTGGAGATAAGTTGGTTAGGAGCATGCACCAACTTATCTGTAAGATATGGTCGGAAGAAAGCATGCCCGATGAATGGAACCTCAGTATTGTTTGCCCGATCCTGAAAAAAGGAGACCCTCTAAACTGCACCAACTATAGAGGAATAAGTCTACTTAACATCGCCTATAAAATCTTCTCTGCCGTAATATGTGAACGTCTAAAGCCCATCGTCAACAACCAGGTCCTTATCAGTGTGGTTTTAGACCAGGAAAGTCCACAGTTGATCAAATATTCACATTACGGCAGATCCTGGAAAAAACTCAAGAACACCAAATCGACACCCACCATCTTTTCATCGATTTCAAGGCCGCATATAACAGCATCTACAGGGACGAGCTGTATAGAGCAATGTCTAGTTTTGGTATCCCTGCCAAACTCGTCCGTTTGTGCAGGATGACCATGGAGAATTCACGCTGCTCCATAAAGGTTGGAAACAACTTAACAGAACCTTTCGATGTCAAAAAAGGTTTTAGACAAGGTGATGCGCTGTCATGCGATTTTTTTAACATTGTGCTTGAAAGAATAGTGCAGAGCTCACACGTCAACACTAGAGGCACTATCTTTCAAAAGTCTGTCCAATTACTGCCATATGCTGATGACATTGACATAATCGGAAGAACTCAGCGTGATGTCAATGGGGCTTTTGTGAGTATTGAGGCAGAGCGGCAAAAATACTTCCAAAACAATCTGTCACAATAATAATGACAAGTCTTCCAATTTATTAAATTGTACCTCAATCGATATTTTAGTTTTTTTTTTAATTATTTATGTTGTTTTACTTAACAATCACCGAAATTAAAATTTGAAACACGTATAAAACAACCTAAGTGTCTTTTTTTAGTTTTTCCTAATTTTATTATTGCTTAAATCACTTAGAGCATTAGAAGTACATTTTATTCATTCATTTTAAAGGTATTGTGGAATGATACATATCTAATTTAAATTTACATACATTTAAAAGTGATGTGGGGTGACAATCAGTGATGCAATTATACTAAATTGTTTAAGCCAAGAGATCAGATAAGTTATTTTTTTTTAATTTCAGATATTACATACAAAATATAAAAAGTAAAAGAATGATAATAAGAACATCTAATATATAAAATTCTCCTGTTAGTTGCCATACTCCTCCGAAACAGCTTAACCAATTTCAATGAAATTTTACATATACGTTCGGTAGGTCTGAGAATAGGTTTTTATCTATTTTTTATATTCCTAAGTGCTATAGTTTGATTGCATCAATATCGTACACGGTGCAACGATCTTAATCGTTCTTCATTTTTGAAGCATTTGTTCTGTCTTGAAATATTTGATATATTGTACTTTGATGTTTCCTTCGGTAACTTCGTGCTTTACGAAGTGATGTTGATAAGCATTTATTTGCAGTTGGGCGACTATTCGGATTTTTTCACATATGCGGTTTTATCGAATACGAGACGGCGTTTTAAACGCCGTGTTAATAATTTTGTTAACATACTCGTCGACTGACTCGCATTCTTCTAACCTCGTTGTTATTAGGATTTTCAATAAACCTATGTACTTTGCGGGTTAGCCCCGAGTCTTGAAAAAACTTGTAGGTTATCCTTCCTTGGGTGTCTTTGCTTCCTTCACGTGGACGTAGTTTAATGGATCTACTAAAAGGATTATTTTTGTTTTCGCTTTAGTCATCAATTTGGGATCTGTATTTTTCTCCGTCACGCAGTCCCAAAGCTCTTCGTGTTGGAGTAAATTCTCCACCGCAAGCAAATTGCCAAGCATCGTAGTTTCTCGAACACGAAGCTTCTCTACTGACAAGATGGAGGACGATGACATACTGATCTCATATTCATATTTATTTATTCATAATTAACATTAGATTATTATTTGTGAAAGCTTTATAAAATATGTTAGAGCGTTCGAGAATTTTATATTTAGTAGATACTAAAAATACAATTTTAAAACTATAGTTTACAATATTTAATTTAATTTTTTTTATTAGTTATAATAACCCTAAGCATCATTGGTCAGATGCGTTAAAAGACGATTTTTGAGTGCGTTTGTGTTAATTATTCTTCTAATTGTAATAGGTAATGAGTTCCATAATTGAGTGGCATGGACAAAAAATGTACGTTCAGATTGCAGGCAAGCAAATCTTGGCTGGATCAGTACGACAGTTCTTAGCGAATTTGAAAAAGTTAATCGGTTGTGCAAATAATCATTTTGACGAGACTGTAAAATACTGTGCAGCTGAATGAGAGTTCTAAATTTTATAAGGTTATCAAAAGTCAGACCCATTATTTGTTTAGAATAACTTGAAATATGGTCGTAATATCTTATATTGAAGATGTATATGGCAAAGTTGTTGTATATAACATTAAGTTTTCGCCTTGTATTTGAGTCAACGCTACAATACACTTCACATCCATACAGCAAAATAGGTAATAGAAGAGATCTTACAAGCAACATCTTACTACTGACATTAACAAACTTTTGGGATGTCCACAGTAGACGCAGAGCACTATATAACTTGCCAATTGTAGTAGCTGCATGGTGATTCTATTTAAAGTCTCGTTAAGAATAATACCTAATACACAACAGAAAAAATAAAAGAAAAAGTTAATCCTGCAATATCTGATGCATCCGTTGCGATTTTACTTTTTTAAATGAGCGCGACTTTTCCTAACTTTCTTTAGCAAGCAAGATAGAGAAGTTTTATTGAAATGATAATTGTAACAAATAATGTAGGATAAATAGGGGTTACAACAACTGAAAGGAGTTGTCAGTAATTTAATTTTTGATTAGTTTATTCTATTACAACAACTACATCAGCACTACAAATTTCTATTTTCGAACTTTAGAGAATCAAACTCTCATCAATATAAATTGCAACACCTCCAGACGAATAAATCCGTTGCAACAACTAAAAATCGCGTAACCCGGTTTATTTTAAAAGCTTATTTCACTTTCAAAAACCCAAATCTCTGTTAATACAATTATAACTGGCAATTTTTTAAGTGACTCAATGTGAGCTAAAAAAATGGAAAAATTTTTTCTCAAACTACGGATGTTTTGCTTAATGCAAAAACAATTATTGGGAAAACTACGAAAAAAAGGAATTTCACAAATGTTTGGAACTGAAGAAAGAATAGGATTAACAATATTCATAATTTATCCAAATATAAACTAAAATTAATTCTTACTAAATTGTCACCCTCACTCTTACTACTTACTTACTTAAGGTGGCGCTACAGTCCTGTGTGAACTAGGGCCTCACCCAACTAACTTCTCCATCTAGCTCGGTCCCTAGCTAGATGTCTCCAGTTTCTTCTTTGACAGGGTCCAGGCCTCAGCGCCATAAATGAGAACCGGGTTGATGAGGGTCTTGTATATGGTGATTTTAGATTCTCGAGAGAGGACTTTACTTCTCAATTGCTTTCTAATTCCAAAGAAGCAGCGATTTGTTATTCTTCGTTTGATTTCAGCGCTGTCGTCGTTGTCTGTGTTAATAGCGGTGCCTAGGTAGATGAAGTCCTTAACTACCTCAAAGTTATAGCTGTCCATGGTCACGTTTTGTACAAGACGTCGTTGTTCAATGCCCTTTTTTGATGACAGCATTTACTTGCAGCCAAACAACAGGCACGCAAAGCGGCGCTGCATAAAACGACGAGAGCTGCTCGTGAGCTCTATGAGCACAAGAGGCGAGAGGAACGCCGACTTCTCAGAAGGAAAAAAAAGGCCGTGAGAAGCGTGCGGTCGAAGATGTTGAGAGGTTATAAAAGCAGGAATGAGGTTCGAAAGTTTTATGAAGAGGTGAAACAGGTGAAATTCACAGGTACATAAGCCCAGACCCGAAGGCTGCAAAGACGAAAGTGGAAACATCGTGGAACCGCAGTCAATGCTGAGGATATGGAAGGACCACTTCTGCAGACTGTATAACGGCGACGAAGAACTGAATTCCGCTGTCAGGCAAGACGATCCATTCAATATAGACGACGAAAGCCAACAATCCCGTCCTCCCGACTTAGACGAAGTAAAGATTGCCATATCTAAGTTGAAGTCTAATAAAGCCGCTGGAGCAGATGGCTTGAATGCCGAGCTCTTTAAAGCAGCTGGAGATAAGTTGGTTAGGAGCATGCACCAACTTATCTGTAAGATATGGTCGGAAGAAAGCATGATCGATGAATGGAACCTCAGTATTGTTTGCCCGATCCTGAAAAAAGGAGACCCTCTAAACTGCACCAACTATAGAGGAATAAGTCTACTTAACATCGCCTATAAAATCTTCTCTGCCGTAATATGTGAACGTCTAAAGCCCATCGTCAACAACCAGGTCCTTATCAGTGTGGTTTTAGACCAGGAAAGTCCACAGTTGATCAAATATTCACATTACGGCAGATCCTGGAAAAAACTCAAGAACACCAAATCGACACCCACCATCTTTTCATCGATTTCAAGGCCGCATATAACAGCATCTACAGGGACGAGCTGTATAGAGCAATGTCTAGTTTTGGCATCCCTGCCAAACTCGTCCGTTTGTGCAGGATGACCATGGAGAATTCACGCTGCTCCATAAAGGTTGGAAACAACTTAACAGAACCTTTCGATGTCAAAAAAGGTTTTAGACAAGGTGATGCGCTGTCATGCGATTTTTTTAACATTGTGCTTGAAAGAATAGTGCAGAGCTCACACGTCAACACTAGAGGCACTATCTTTCAAAAGTCTGTCCAATTACTGCCATATGCTGATGACATTGACATAATCGGAAGAACTCAGCGTGATGTCAATGGGGCTTTTGTGAGTATTGAGGCAGAGCGGCAAAAATGGGTTTAACGGTCAATGAAGGCAAAACAAAGTACATGCTGTCGTCTAGAAAGGACATACAACACCGACGCGTCGGTGTCGCGACGTTTTGGTCAAAACGTCACAATCGACAGATGTAACTTTGAGGTAGTCAAGGACTTCGTCTACCTAGGCTCCGCTGTAAACGCAGAAAACAACACCAGCGCTGAGATCAAACGCAGAATAACTCTTGCTTACCGCTGCTTCTTTGGACTAAGAAAGCAATTGAGTCGTAAAGTCCTCTCTCGAGGGACCAAAGTGCTGCTATATAAGACCCTAATCATCCCCGTCCTGCTATACGGTGCAGAAGCATGGACCATGACAAAAGCGGATGAAAGCACCTTGGGTCGCTTCGAGAGAAAAGTTCTTCGTGTAATCTACGGTCCCGTATGCATCGAAGGGGAGTGCAGGAGAAGATGGAACGACGAACTGTACGGGCTGTACAGCGACGTAGACTTAGCCAGAAGAGTAAAAGTCCAACGACTAAGATGGCTGGGTCACGTAGAGCGCATGGAAACCAATGCTCCGGCCCGGAAAGTCTTCGAATCCGCACCCACAGGACAGCGCAGTAGAGGAAGACCGCGAATCAGGTGGCGCGCACAAGTGGAAGGTGACCTCACCCAACTTGTTGCGCGAAACTGGAGACATCTAGCTAGGGACCGAGCTAGATGGAGAAGTTAGTTGGGTGAGGCCCTAGTTCACACAGGACTGTAGCGCCACCTTAAGTAAGTAAGTAGTAAGAGTGAGGGTGACAATTTAGTAAGAATTAATTTTAGTTTATATTTGGATAAATTATGAATATTGTTAATCCTATTCTTTCTTCAGTTCCAAACATTTGTGAAATTCCTTTTTTTCGTAGTTTTCCCAATAATTGTTTTTGCATTAAGCAAAACATCCGTAGTTTGAGAAAAAATTTTTCCATTTTTTTAGCTCACATTGAGTCACTTAAAAAATTGCCAGTTATAATTGTATTAACAGAGATTTGGGTTTTTGAAAGTGAAATAAGCTTTTAAAATAAACCGGGTTACGCGATTTTTAGTTGTTGCAACGGATTTATTCGTCTGGAGGTGTTGCAATTTATATTGATGAGAGTTTGATTCTCTAAAGTTCGAAAATAGAAATTTGTAGTGCTGATGTAGTTGTTGTAATAGAATCAAAAATTAAATTACTGACAACTCCTTTCAGTTGTTGTAACCCCTATTTATCCTACATTATTTGTTACAATTATCATTTCAATAAAACTTCTCTCTCTTGCTTGCTAAAGAAAGTTAGGAAAAGTCGCGCTCATTTAAAAGAGTAAAATCGCAACGGATGCATCAGATATTGCATGATTAACTTATTCTTTTATTTTTTCTGTTGTGTATTAGGTATTACTCTTAACGAGACTTTAAATAGAATCACCATGCAGCTACTATAATTGGCAAGTTATATAGTGCTCTGCGTCTACTGTGGACATCCCAAAAGTTTGTTCATGTCAGTAGTAAGATGTTGCTTGTAAGATCTCTTCTATTACCTATTTTGCTGTATGGATGTGAAGTGTATTGTAGCGTTGACTCAAATACAAGGCGAAAACTTAATGTTATATACAACAACTTTGCCATATACATCTTCAATATAAGATATTACGACCATATTTCAAGTTATTCTAAACAAATAATGGGTCTGACTTTTGATAACCTTATAAAATTTAGAACTCTCATTCAGCTGCACAGTACTTTACAGTCTCGTCAAAATGATTATTTGCACAACCGATTAACTTTTTCAAATTCGCTAAGAACTGTCGTACTGATCCAGCCAAGATTTGCTTGCCTGCAATCTGAACGTACATTTTTTGTCCATGCCACTCAATTATGGAACTCATTACCTATTACAATTAGAAGAATAATTAACACAAACGCACTCAAAAATCGTCTTTTAACGCATCTGACCAATGATGCTTAGGGTTATTATAACTAATAAAAAAAATTAAATTAAATATTGTAAACTATAGTTTTAAAATTGTATTTTTAGTATCTACTAAATATAAAATTCTCGAACGCTCTAACATATTTTATAAAGCTTTCACAAATAATAATCTAATGTTAATTATGAATAAATAAATATGAATATGAGATCAGTATGTCATCGTCCTCCATCTTGTCAGTAGAGAAGCTTCGTGTTCGAGAAACTACGATGCTTGGCAATTTGCTTGCGGTGGAGAATTTACTCCAACACGAAGAGCTTTGGGACTGCGTGACGGAGAAAAATACAGATCCCAAATTGATGACTAAAGCGAAAACAAAAATAATCCTTTTAGTAGATCCATTAAACTACGTCCACGTGAAGGAAGCAAAGACACCCAAGGAAGGATAACCTACAAGTTTTTTCAAGACTCGGGGCTAACCCGCAAAGTACATAGGTTTATTGAAAATCCTAATAACAACGAGGTTAGAAGAATGCGAGTCAGTCGACGAGTATGTTAACAAAATTATTAACACGGCGTTTAAAACGCCGTATCGTATTCGATAAAACCGCATATGTGAAAAAATCCGAATAGTCGCCCAACTGCAAATAAATGCTTATCAACATCACTTCGTAAAGCACGAAGTTACCGAAGGAAACATCAAAGTACAATATATCAAATATTTCAAGACAGAACAAATGCTTCAAAAATGAAGAACGATTCTCAATAGGAATCAATGCTTCATTGTGCATAGCGTCACTGAATACTATCGTAAGATCGTTGCACCGTGTACGATATTGATGCAATCAAACTATAGCACTTAGGAATATAAAAAATAGATAAAAACCTATTCTCAGACCTACTGAACGTATATGTAAAATTTCATTGAAATTGGTTAAGCTGTTTCGGAGGAGTATGGCAACTAACAGGAGAATTTTATATATTAGATGTTCTTATTATCATTCTTTTACTTTTTATATTTTGTATGTAATATCTGAAATTAAAAAAAAATAACTTATCTGATCTCTTGGCTTAAACAATTTAGTATAATTGCATCACTGATTGTCACCCCACATCACTTTTAAATGTATGTAAATTTAAATTAGATATGTATCATTCCACAATACCTTTAAAATGAATGAATAAAATGTACTTCTAATGCTCTAAGTGATTTAAGCAATAATAAAATTAGGAAAAACTAAAAAAAGACACTTAGGTTGTTTTATAAGTGTTTCAAATTTTAATTTCGGTGATTGTTAAGTAAAACAACATAAATAATTAAAAAAAAAACTAAAATATCGATTGAGGTACAATTTAATAAATTGGAAGACTTGTCATTATTATTGTGACAGATTGTTTGGAAGTATTAGTTTGTTTACTTGTATTGCAAGTATTTCTAAAATAAAATTTTGCAAAACAATTTTATTTTAAGGACTTCCAACAACACACCTGCCCAAAAAGAAATTTAGATGAAGAATGAAGTACATGAGCAAGTGCCTATCAATGGCCACAAATTGCTAATCTGAAAACTCAGACAGGGACAATTCTAGTAAACGCTGGGAGGCACTTTGCCAAAAGTTAAATGGGAAGAAAGTATGTGATACCCATATAGTTCTTCTATTATTGATCAACACCATATTTATTTGTTTGTGTTGTGTTTATAGTAAGTAATATAAATACCGCACAAAAAAAATCTTGCAAATACCAAACATTCCCTCAACAAAACTGGTGGCTGTCCATTAAAGGGATTGAAACTATCGATTTCGATTTTCTTTTAAAAGCAAACATATTAATTCAAATTAAAACAAATATAAGCACCAAAAGTCTCCAATAGGCTCGTTAAATTACATTTTATCATTTAATTTTAATTACCTGTTAATAAATAGTAGTAATAATTATTATTCTACAATATTTAACATCTTAGGGCCACATTATAGCTAAACAAACTATGCTTAAATTATTTTCCATCTTTATATCTATGTTAATACGTATATTGTTCATTATCAAATAACCGATGAAGGTAAATATTCCTTCTACATATAGTGGTGAAAAAAAATGATGTGTGCATGAGCAGTAACCCTATATTAGTTCACAAATAAATATGAATCATAAGCTATCACGTATTGAAGAATTGTCTTAAATAGTGGTCGTGTAAGTATTCCGATGAAAATAGAAGTCTCATCTGAAGAAAAACCGTATACAATTATTTTTAAAATGTTGTCAAGTTCACAAAACCAGATAACAAAGAAAAGAACAAGAAATGAGAGGAAGAAAGAGAAAAACATCTGATAAATTTGATCGTCAAATAATAAAAATGGCTATGAAAGATTCTACCGAAATAAAGAAGACGCTTAGATTAACAGTAACAAGAACCCGAGTTGTTACCAAAAAGAATAAGAATAGTCTGGTAAAGATCAGATTGAGCATTTTAATAAAACAGACATAAAGAGCTTTAAGAATATTTGTTTAACTTGTTGAACGATCCCTTGTGAAAAATTCAACCCCAAATACACAAAAAAGACAGTAAAACATTGGTTGGAGAATCATTGCATGGGGTTGATTCTTTTAATATGGATCAGATGTCATTGATTTAAGAGTTTCAACAAGACAAAACATACCTCAAAGAAAGCAAAGGCCTGCTTTCAAGCAAGAACAATTACAGTTTTCATTTGGCCAGCTCAATCACCTGACATCAACCAAATCGATAACTTTTGATCTGTGGGGAAGAATGATCAAGCTTCAAAGACATTCTTAAATTAGGCTGCCATATGGGGTGGAATAAAGGAAACTGGTGATTTGATTAATTTTTCAAAATAGACATCCGATTAGCTTGAATATTTTTTTGTGATGATTTTCAGCACTTAAAATAGTTGTTACAATAGTCTATTCAATTGTTTGGTTTTGCTTGCAACGTTTGATTAATTTTTCAAAATAGACATCCGATTAGCTTGAATATCCAAAAATAAAAGTACTCATTTTCGTTAAAATTTATTTTAAAAATCATTTACAATTTGCAAATACACTTCATAGGTATCACCTTACATTGCTTATATTATAGAAGCCCAAGGAAATTACACCATATCAAGTGTTATGCACCATTCAGGGACAAGAAAAAAAGTGAAGATTTTAGTTACTCATATACTAATCGGGTATCTACACAGTATAAGTTCTCTATGGACCGGAGTTTAACAATATCTTATCCAAAATAAGCAAACATAATTACTCTCACCAAAACATAGAGAATATTTAACACAATCATATCTACAGTTGATCAAAAAAGAATCCGGACAAATATCTTTTTGCTCCTTAAATCACGAAATAAATTTGATGAAGGTTTGAAGATGACGTATATGGACATCAAACCACATTTTGGCAAGAGTACGATAACTTAGGCGACAAGATATTATAACGGATTTGTATAGACCAGTTAAAAACAAGCATTTTTTACTATGGGTGGGGGGGTCTATCTCACCCCGTTTAGGAGGGAGGGGCAATTGAAAAAAAATATTATTTAAAATGGAAAAAAATAGTTAAAAAAATAACGGTAATACTTAAAACTAAGTATGATACATTTTTTTAAAGTTAAAAAAAGGTTTAAAGTGTAATTTTTCAATACTTCAAAATTATCTACTATTGTTTTTATTTTAGAATTTATTGCTCTTATTTGTTTTTGATTAAAACCTGAAAACTAGATGGTTTTATGTCCTCTATTTCTTGAGCAAATTGAAAATTACCAAAAACAATATTTTCATTAAATTACTTTTTTTCTTGAGTGGTCTTATTTTGATAGTTATAATGGTAGGTGCGTGTTTATGTGTATGCAACAGTAGGATGTTGCATACATCCCCAATGCTTGGGAACACTATAGGTATTGGGGTGGGTGCAAGATGGTGTGGGTGCAAGGTGGGGGGTGCAAGGTGCGTTGGGTAAAAGATAGAGTGCATGCAAAGTTTCTTTTGCATTTAAATAAGCTGGATTTAAGAAAAAATAATTTACCCTAGGTATATCTTCATCTATATTTGATTATAACTATCAAAATAAGACTAAGTAAATACTTAAGCAAGGAAAAAGTAATTTAATTAAAATATTTTATATTTTATAATTTTCTCAAGAACTAGAAGACATAAAATCATCTAGCTTTCAGTTTTTGATCAAAAACAAATAAGAGCAATAAATTATAAAACAAACAATAATAGATAAACTTAAAGTTTTTAAAAATTACACCTTAAACTTTTTTTTGGCAAAAATAAGTTTAAAAGAATTTTTTTCAAAAACTATGCATGGTTTTGACTTGATTTAAAACCAAGCTAATAGAAAAAATGTATAAAAACTAATATTATTTAATAATTGTTTTCCATGTAACGTAGATATTTTTTTAAATTGCCCCTACCGCCTAAACGGGGGGAGTTAACAATTGGCAAATTGAGTTTAGAAAGTAACGATCGCAAATAAAATATCAAAAAACAAATCGGACACCCTGTCGTATACTCATCTTTTTTTGTTTTTAACGGAACAAAGATATCACTTTTAGTTTAATAAAATACCGTTACATATGTCAGATGATTATAAGAACGGTCAATGAACGTTGTTATACAACGATAGAATTGTGAAAATTAGTAACAAAATATTTTAAAGAAGGTAAATCTGTTCGTGCTATTGCAGAAACTGTTAAAAGATGTAAGTCTACGCTTAAGTTAAAAAAAAAAAATCCATTGAAAATCTCCACAAATCTGGAAGAAGTTTACTACAGGCGATGGACGTTGGATAGTAAAAAAATCCCTAAATGAGAGCAATAAGGCTGACGGCGAAGGTAAAGAAATACCTGCAAAAAGATGTTAACCCTGAAACCGTGAGAATAGTGCTTCGAAAAAGTAATTTCCATGGAAGCGTGACAAGAAAAAACCATTCATCAACAAGAAAAACCGAATCAAAAGAAAATAGTTTGTAAGGCGCTATCAAAAGAAGGGTTTGTCTTTTGGAATCGTGTATTGTTCTCTGATGAGAACAGATGGACAAACATGTGTGGATAATGCCGAATGAAGAGCTCAAGGGAAAAAACTTAAGACGTACTGTAAAAAATGAAGGTGGCTCCCATATGGTATGGGCATGTATGCCGGCGGCTGGCACAGGAAATCTTGTTATTGTGGATGAAATTATAGATCAATACAAATATATTCAAATGTTGAAGGACAATTCACAACAAAGCGCACGAAAATTAGGAATCAGCGAAGAATATTACATCAACTAAGACAACGACCCAAAGCACACGGCTTTTAATACTCGGTTATGGCTCTTATATAACTGCAAACATTTGATTGAACATTCCCACAATCACCAGACCTGAATGTTATTGAACAATTATGGAGCAACTTTGACAATCAGCTTAAAAACTATAATTGTACCAAAAAGAAAGAGTTGGAAAATGTATTAAGAATCGAATGGGAGAAAATTCATACTTCTTTCTGTGAAAAACTAGTTCAATCAATACCAAAAAGATTGGATACGGTAAAAGAGTGTAAAGTATTACTTTTAATATTATTCCCGTTGTTTTTATTTTGTCCAACATTTATTGCCTCATTTCTTTTTTGAATATAATATTATTTTCTTAAAAAAATAATTCAAGAGAAAATTTAAAATGAATCAATTAATTTTGTGTAAAAAGAGTTAATAATAAATATAATCTTAAACTACCTATACGAATTTATGTTTTCAAAATATTCGTTGTTCCGTTTTGATGGCTTATTGAAAAACAATACTTATGTCCGAATTCTTTTTTGATTCACTGTAAATACGATTACGCATATGTAATTTCAAAACCATTTCTTTGTCTGGATACTAATGATTAGATTCAACATAAAAATAAAAATTGCTAGTAAATTTCAGACGTGACTTAATTGATGTCTAAGACGTGTAGTTCTTATAATCAAAACTTGCGTTATTTTTTATTGAAATGCAAAACTCTCCAAAGCAGAAATATAACTAATACCAATTTTGCTCAAGTTTTAAGCAAAACATTTTTTCCGCACACAATGGAATGATAAATTGATATACATGTACAAATATTTTAATCTGAAGTTACCTTTAAATAAGTAG